>NW_023996951.1:0-5000 GCF_015586225.1 Lucilia sericata
TAAAATTAAGCAATCTAAACACGTTGTAAATATATTACTTTTTAATATATGCATTACATTTTTAATATGTGCTTTATTTTTAAAACGAATGATGATATAAATTTTAAGATGAAATTTTGCTGCAATTTAGTTTAAATTAAATTTTTTATGAATTAAAGTTGTAAAATTTAGCTTATATTATCACTTAAAATTATTTATATTAAATAAATAGTCTTGGATAAACAAAAACCAAACGTTAATTGTAGATGCTTTTGTTCGACCGTTTGTTGGAAAATACTAAACTGAATTTGAATAAACAATATAGTCTAGCCACAAATAAACAATTAATTCTTAGAATTTGTTTGTATTTTTATAGAATACTCTCCGAGTTTTGCGTGTGTATAATTTTTCTTAGGTATCACGTACTGTCAAAGCAGTTGTAGTAACTGATAGATTTAAAACAAAAAGAAACAGCAGTTCTTGCAATAGGAAATGAAATGGAGCAGTTACAACTAATATTATAAATAATATTAAATCTCCCTAGACCTTGTCGAACATTGTTTATAACAAAAAAAAAATAAATAAAAAATTAAATCTTGTAATCAAGCTCTTGACAGCATTCAACAGCAGTTAAACCACTTTTTTTAAGGTGTTAAATACAAAAGATAACTGTTTTGACATTCACACCTAATGCTTCCCTTAATGCCTTTAAACTACAAAATAAATCTCTATATCACCTAAAAGAAACAAACTCAAAGGCGCTTTAGATAAAAAAAAATCTAACAAGATAATTACTAAAAATAAATATCTAAAATACACACACAAACACAAGAATAAGTTTTAGTTTAAGCTAAATAACAAGAAACAAAAAAGAAATTATTTAAACAAGCTTTTTAACTTTAGCGATGATACGTGAGCGAGTAGTGTCATCACAAAAGTGCTTGATAGGTAGGTAGGTAGGCATGCGTAAATGCAAACAAAAGGTTTTCGAAAATAAGTTCGTATGTACATATGTATGATAATAATGGGCCAAGTGCTATTACTGCTGCCTCTACTGACTTTGCTGTTTAACAACAGCCAATAACAACAATAATGTTATAACAACATAATAAAATCAACTAAATATTACAAAATCATATAAAATGTTTTTTTTTTTTTTGTGTTATGGCATCCAAAGGTATTTGTGCTCATTACTAGGGGAGTAGCATACATACAAGAATTGTAGGGGTGGGGACAGGAGGGGGAAAAAGGATGGGGGACAACAGAAAAGGGGAAATAGGGGGAGGCGCAGCGAAGAACGCAGGGCGGAAAGCAGAGGCGAGGGAGGACAAGGGAAGGCACCGGAGACAAGACAAGAGAGAGGAGCGAGGAGACGGGGGGAGGAGGGCGGACAGCAAGAGGAGGGAGCAGACGAACGGGCAAGACAGAGGGCGAACCCGACAGAAAGAGAAGCGAAAGCGACAGGAGCGAGCGAGCGAGCGAGCGAGGAGCGAGCAGCGAGCGAGCGAGCGAGCGAGCGAGCGAGCGAGCGAGCGAGCGAGCGAGCGAGCGAGCGAGCGAGCGAGCGCGAGCGAGCGAGCGAGGAGCGAGAGAGCGAGCGGGCGAGAGAGCGAGCGAGCGAGCGAGCGAGCGAGCGAGCGAGCGAGCGAGCGAGAGAGCGAGCGAGCGAGCGAGCGAGCGAGGCGAGCGAGCGAGCGAGCGAGCGAGCGAGCGAGCGAGCGAGCGAGAGCGAGCGAGCGAGCGAGCGAGCGAGGAGCGAGCGAGCAGCGAGCGAGCGAGCGAGCGAGCGAGCGAGCGAGCGAGCGAGCGAGCGAGCGAGCGAGCGAGCGAGCGAGCGAGCGAGCGAGCGAGCGAGCGAGCGAGCGAGCGAGCGAGCGAGCGAGCGAGCGCGCGAGCGAGAGAGCGAGCGAGCGAGCGAGGAGCGAGCGAGGAGCGAGCGAGCGAGCGAGCGAGCGAGCGAGCGCGAGCGAGCGAGCGAGCGAGAGCGAGCGAGCGAGCGAGCGAGCGAGCGAGCGAGCGAGCGAGGAGCGAGCGAGGAGCGAGCGAGCGAGCGAGAGAGCGAGAGAGCGAGCGAGCGAGCGAGCAGCGAGCGAGCGAGCGAGCGAGCGAGCGAGCGAGCGAGCGAGCGAGCGAGCGAGCGAGCGAGGAGGAGCGAGGAGCGAGCGAGCGAGCGAGCGAGCGAGCGAGCGAGCGAGCGAGCGAGCGAGCGAGCGAGCGAGCGAGCGAGCGAGCGAGCGAGCGAGCGAGCGAGCGAGCGAGCGAGCGAGCGAGCGAGCGAGCGAGCAGCGAGCGAGCGAGCGAGCAGCGAGCGAGCGAGCGAGCGAGCGAGCGAGCGAGCGAGCGAGCGAGCGAGGAGCGAGCGAGCGAGCGAGCGAGAGAGCGAGGGAGCGAGGAGCGAGCGAGCGAGAGAGCGAGCGAGCGAGCAGGAGCGAGCGAGCGAGCGAGCGAGCGAGAGAGCGAGCGAGCGAGCGAGCGAGCGAGCGAGCGAGCGAGCGAGCGAGGAGCAGCGAGCGAAGCGAGCGAGCGAGCGAGCGAGCGAGCAGCGAGCGAGCGAGGACGAGCGAGCGAGCGAGACGAGCGAGCGAGCGAGCGAGCGAGCGAGCGAGGAGAGCGAGCGAGCGAGCGAGCGAGCGCGAGCGAGCAGCGAGCGAGCGAGCGAGCGAGCGAGCGATAGAGCGAGCGAGCGAGCGAGCGAGCGAGCGAGGAGCGAGCGAGCGAGACGAGCGAGCGAGCGAGCTAGAGCGACGAGCGAGCGAGCGAGCAGAGCGAGCGAGCGAGCTATCTATCTAGCGAGCGAGAGCTAGCTAGGAGCGAGCTATCTAGCTACTATCTATCTACTAGCTACGAGCGATCTATCTATCTATCTAGCTATATCTAGCATATAGCTATCTATCTATCGATCTATCGAGCTATCTAGCTATCTATCTATCTATCAAGGTCACTTAACAGAGCCTGATCTATTGATTATTAGAAAATTATTTCAAATTAAACTCCACTGATCGTCCCCATATTTCACCAATACTGTCGGTTTTACAATACTTTTTTCTTATTCATAGTAATTTTGTTTAAGATCTAATTATTGTAGTTAAAGCATTACAATGGTCTTAACAAAAATTAAAGAAACAATAGAAACAGAAAGTATTTATGCACGAAAAAAATTTTTTTTTTTAAAGAAACAAAAAATGGCTTTAGAAATATATAAACTTACCCCAAAATTGGCATAAATTGCAATTTATTCCAAGTGCAAAGAAAGTTTGTCTATATTTTTTTAATTCAGTCGTTTTAATAATTTGTTGCTAGTTGTTGTTTTTATCGATTTGCAATTACTCAAGTTTTTAAAGTAAAAATGTTTTTCTTTTTTTCTTACAAATGCAAACAAATCACTACATTTTATTTTTATATTACTATTCCAAAAATATTACGCTTCTGCCGCTATTTAGGTGGCCACTACCAGCAACATAACCACTGTTTAAAGACTGAATCACTTGTGCATTGAAAGCACTGACAGTCAGTATTTGTTTGTTGTCTGGTCTTTATTATTTGTATTAATGGCTTTTAATACATTTTACTTTCTTTTTTCTTCTTTAAATTTTTATGCTCTCTATATTAGTTCCAAATTGTGGTTAAATCATCAGCCTCATTGTTTTTATTGTACCAGATCTTCATCACAAATTGACGGCTTTTTATTTTGTGCACAAATTCCCAAAAAAAAAACTATTTACAGCTCTAGATTTTCATTGATAAACTTTTGATTGGTTATTGTTTTTGTAGCTTACAATATGTTAAAACTGGTTAGTGTTTTTTCACGCAGTATTTTTGTCTTAAAATTCAAAACAAGTTACGTCAAAAAGTGAAATCTTCCCATCAGTCTTGCGTTCGTTAAGAAGTTGTAAACAAATTAATAAATTTTTTTTACTGATAAGAGACACATGTTTTCAGCAACGATTCACAATTGCCGAACAGCTGATGAGTTATTGTCTGTTGTGGTCAGGGTTGTATTTTCCAATGCACTGAGGGAAATAATTATACCCTACACCACTTTAGTGGGGAGGGTATATTGGATTTGTGCTGATGTTTGTAACTTACAAAAATATTCGTCCTAGACCCACCTTAAAGTATACAATCGGCTTAGAATCGTTAAGCTATGTCCGTCCGTCCGTCTGGCTGGCTGTCCATGAAACCTTGTGCACAAGGTACAGGTCGCAATTCTCAAGATAATTGGATGAAATTTGGCACGCACGTTTTTTGACCCAAGGACGAAGCCTATTGGTTAAAATCGGTCCATTATTTCACCTTGCCCCCATAGAACAGAACCCCCCGAAAAGGGCTTCTGAGCTTATAATTATGTTAATATACAGATATATCGATAAAATACGGCACAACTAAGTTTTATAGAAGTCTTGATGACCCAGCCAAATTTCATAAAGATCGGGCCCCATTTGACCCTAGCTCCCATACAAAGTCCCCTTCAGAAAATTACTTGAATGTCCCAAATTAATTGTAAACAAATATCGCGATGAAATTCAGCACAATAAAATATTATGTAAATATAAATATATTCAGAAAATTTTATGGGGCTTGGTCCATATTTGCCCCTAGCCCCCATATAAAGCCTCTTTCAGAAAATTAGTTTTTTATCCATAAATTGCTGTAATGTATCGGAACAAGGGAATATTGAAGATAAATGCTTTATTATGAAAAATAAATCACATTGATATTCTTAACTGGTGTAGGGTATCATATGGTCGGCCACGCCCGACTATACTTTCTTACTTGTATTTTTTTTTTTGGATAGTGTAGTATACCATTTATAATTTGAAAACTTTAAAGTTCAGTTGTACTTCCGTTCTAGTTCTGGTATAGTTCAGGTCTAGTTCAGTTGCTCCATTGTAGTCACTAGGGCAGGGGGAGAGCAGGCGAGGGCAGGGCGAACGAACGAACGAAACGAACGAACGAACGAACGAACGAACGAACGAAACGAACGACGAACGAACAAGAACGAACGAACGAAAACGAACGAA
>NW_023996951.1:10000-27074 GCF_015586225.1 Lucilia sericata
ATTTTTAAAAAAATCACTCAAGGACTTGCATATACATATGACATCTAGGTTCTTTACTATAACTTCCTTTACTTTCTAAATATCAGACTTAAGCTTTACTTAGAATTTCTTAATGTATATTCAACTTAAATAGTATCATTTGAAAACTTTCCAAGAAAGCTGCTTTAGAGAACAAAACAACAGATGAAATAAAATAAAATAAAATGATTAAGTGTTAGGGATAAACTATCATATATATTATTTGACTAAAAAACTACAAATTTTCTTTTTGTTTAGCAACAACTGACAACTATTTTTTTAAATAACATAAGGAAATCTCCTTAGTTGTCCTTCTTTTGCTGCTTAACTTTGTAATCAGCCAATGCTGCTTTAATGGCATCCTCAGCCAACATAGAGCAATGCAATTTGACGGGAGGCAAACGCAATTCCTTAGCAATATCGGTATTCTTCAATTTACCCGCCTCATCGATAGTTTTACCCTTAACCCATTCGGTAGCCAATGAACTACTGGCTATAGCTGAACCACAACCAAAAGTTTTGAATTTAGCATCAATAATTTTGCCATTTTCATCGACTTTAATTTGTAGTTTCATGACATCGCCACAGGCGGGGGCACCCACTAAACCGGTACCAACGCTGGCATCTTTTTTATCTAAAGAGCCAACATTACGAGGATTTTCGTAGTGTTCAACCACCTGTAAAAAAAGAGGAACACAAACAAATCACCATCATTAATAAATTATTTAAATAATATTTATTTTTTTATTATTAAGTAGTTGTAGACAAGAATAATATTGTTATCGTGGTCTCGAGCACGCCAGCTGATAAGGAGATTGAGTGCAAAAATAACTAAGCAAAAAATTTATTGAATAGAGCAGTGGCGTAATGTTGAATAATTTTGTGGAGGTGGTTAGTATCAAGAAGGACTATTGTACATTTTTAGTACATTTGATTATCAAATAGAGTTATCTGTGGACCAATAGACCAGTCAATAGACATGTCAACAGACTAATCCATTAAGTAGTCAATAGACTAGTCCATCGACTAGGCAATAGTCTAATTCATCTACTATTCCACTGATTAAACAATAGTCTATAGAAAAGTCCATCCACTAGTCAATAGACTAGACTATCGACTAATTTACAGACAATACTAGACCATCGACTAATCTACAGACTAACTCAGAGATTAGCCAATAGACTAGCCCATAGAGTATTACATCGAATAGTCTATCGACTAGTCAATAGTCTAATTCATCTACTGGTCTATAGAAAAGTCCATCCACTAGTCAATAGACTAGACCATCGACTAATTTACAGACAAGACTAGACTAGACCATCGACAAATCTACAGACTAGCCAAGATATTAGCCCATAGAGTATTATATGGTATAGTCCATATATCTAGATAATAGACAATGCAATAGACTAATCCATAGACTAGCTAATAGTCTAGTTCATTGAACAACATGAAGATGAGGATTTGCTGGGCAGTTAATTATGTAGGGAGTAGCATGAGGGACATTAGGTTTAAGTTTAGGTAAGAAGGGCAGCCACTCAATCAAGCATGAGTGGCTCACATGAGTCCACCTAGTTGCGGTCGCGTTAATGAGGGCCATTAATACATGCTGGTTATTCGTTAGGAACGTCACGGTTTATAGGGGGCAAGTAGTTATTAAGTATGTTGCCCCATATCGACCTCAGTTGTGCCAAAATTACACTTGTTTTTTCGCGGCAGGTTACCTTCAGTGTCAAACAACTATTACTAATTTTAAAGCCACTTTTGCTGGAATTACTTACCAATTGAATTACGTACATATGTATGTGCTTGTATACAATGTTTATCGTCTCAAACTTTTGAATATTTTTCACAAACTATAAAACTGCATAATGTATATTTCGTTCCTTTTTTTATTCGGAAAATATTTTTAATATTTTTTTTTCTTATTTGAGAATATTTTTTATATGTATTACTTTTGATTATGCAGTTTAAACAATTAATTAATTCTTTAATTAGTTCGGTATGAATTTTGTTTTCTTTAGAATCTCTAAAAAGTGTTCAAAAAGTAAAGTAACGAAATCCTGCCAATCTGTCTAGAAATCCATATAGTACATATTCTATAATAGATAATTTATTTCTTAATCAATTAAAATAAATTGCATTAAAAATAGCAATTTCTCTTCTATGATAATATAACAAAATTGTGTTTACATTTTAATCTCGCATTAAAACGAATTGCCACAAAAGTTCATTATTCTCTGCAGACAAAAAGTCTTTAACATAATAGAAGTAAATAGAACAAAACAATTTATAAGCAAATTAACAAAATATTGCGAAATTATTCAACAATCAGCAATGGAAATTTTTATTTTAACAAATACCAACTAAACAAACATTTTGTCAATTTGCCAAATAGAAAATTTCCTTAAAAACAAAAATAAACCCTTAGCCACCACTCTTTCAAACACTACCGGCTATAAAACCTTCACTTTTCTTACACAAAAACATGTGTGTCCACACTATTGAATTTGTTGGAGCAACTCGCTTATACTCGTAATGATACCAAACAGACAGACAAACATTTCGGCAAAGACCTTGAAAATATAAGCTCAAAACTATAATATATAGTTAATTGCGCTGTGTTTTAAGGCTCCATCATCAAACATAACGAGGGGTTTCTCGTTTAAGGAAATAATTAGAATTTTCTACTTACATTTTCATGATAGAAAGCGGCTGGCACACTCTGTACGCGTTTCAATTGATTTTGTAATAAACGTGAGGCTCTGGTTAAGGACATTTTCCAAAGGTTTTGTTTATCTTTTCCAAGTGGTTATTATTTAATAAAAATTGTTGTGAAATTACAAAATTTTCTTCTTCGTTTAGAGAAATTTGTTACGCGCACACAAGGTATTTTTTCTACTTTTATTTTTATTCTGTGCGAACTGTCAGAATTTTCTAATTGCGTTTTGTTAAATTCGCAGTATCAAACAGCTGACTTGTAGAGTTGTATAAAAAAGTAGTATAGTTAAAAAAGTGTCTGGGATAAAAAGTACTGTATAAACAAACTAAATCAAGATTCAAAAACTTAAATTTTTGTTGCTAAACTTTAGTTTATTGGAAAGTAGGTGTATCAGGATCCGTGGTTGGTACTAGAAATCTATAATTCCACTTTTTGTTGATTGTTTTATAGAAACCCAAAGAAATAAAAACAACAACAAGCCGCTAAAATGCATTCATTGTATGAGGAGGGTTGTGAATAACAGTTGAGTAATTGTGTGTAGAGTTGCCAGATAAAAAAATTTAAATAAAGCTGTCAAAGTTTTTTTTTTAATTGGGTTTTTTTTCGCGCTAAAGTTAACAGTAAAAAAGTGATTGTGTTACAAAAAGTAGAAAATGCTTAAAATAGTGAAAATTAAACAGAAAAATTTTTAAAATAGTGCTGTGAATAGTGTTTAAGCTAAGAAATTTAAAATCGTGATTCAACAAAGAAATTGTAAACATAAAAACAAAGAAATTATAAAAATACAATTTACATTGACCAAAAACTTAAGCTTGGAAATAAAGATTCCTTTTTCTTCCAATTACCCACGTATTTAAAAAGAAAATACTGAATGATACCTACATTTGGAAATCTAATCGGAAGTGTCAGCCAAATCTCAAATTAATGTTACAATGGCAAATATATCAGCATGTAGCAGGATGTCATGGAGGTAAGTACAAAGTTGTTAAGTTTTCGGCCATCTTTGTTTTACATTCGAAACGTAGGGAATCCTTTTTTAACTCGAAATTATTGCTATTCCACAAGTAGTTTGGAGCACTGCAGGTAGTTATTTTATAAAGTAAATAAAATAAAGTGAAATTTAGCAATATCTTAAAAACTCCATTAGAATTGCTGAATTCTACAATATGAAGCTGTCGCCATTGTAAGAATTACTTGAAATTGCTTAAATTACCTATGTATAAGTTTCTGACACATTAAACAGGCTAGCTACATATTTCAAGATCTGTTCCGTCCAGTATTTGTCTGTGAAACAAAACTGGAAAAATACATTGAAATGTTAAGTACAGTTACATGTAAGTAGAAATGTATGTTAAAGCCCGGTCGATAAAAAAACGAAAACTTTGACACAGTCCTGTTAAAAACTGATCAACAAGAATTTCCGATATCAGCTAAGAGTGTTTTTAAAGTGGTTCATGGCAGTGTTGTGGATTTGCCTCTCGTGGTACAAAATTGTCATTATTATTTGAACAACTACCACTTAAGACCCTATTTACCAAACAGGTCCAGATTTATGACGGCAGTCTGTGTAGGTAAACGTTTTTTTAGTCACTCCGTTATATTTATTCCTGAGTCTATAGATGATTGTCTTCTTTTGCCACAACAGCAGATGTCTTGCCGCACAAGAAACATTTTGAAGAATTTTGTTTGTCTTTTTATGCAGTATTATAATAAAAATCTGGACTTGGATGTTATCGCCCAGCCAACATCCCACACATACAAATGTGTTTTTTTGTAATAAAATTGATACAACTTCAACCCAACATTATTTTTTGGACTTATTTTACAAAACCTGATCATTCTGGTTTACTTTCGGATTTGGGAATGATAAAATCTGACACAGGTTTTAAAGTTGTTGGCCCGATTTAGCTCCTGTAAGTTTACTCTAAATGTTTTCATTTGTAATATCAAATAAAACGGATAGATAGATAGATAGATAGATAGATAGATAGATAGATAGATAGATAGATAGATAGATAGATAGATAGATAGATAGACAGATAGATAGATAGATAGATAGATAGATAGATAGATAGATAGATAGATAGATAGATAGATAGATAGATAGATAGATAGATAGATAGATAGATAGATAGATAGATAGATAGATAGATAGATAGATAGATAGATAGATAGATAGATAGATAGATAGATAGATAGATAGATAGATAGATAGATAGATAGATAGATAGATAGATAGATAGATAGATAGATAGATAGATAGATAGATAGATAGATAGATAGATAGATAGATAGATAGATAGATAGATAGATAGATAGATAGATAGATAGATAGATAGATAGATAGATAGATAGATAGATAGATAGATAGATAGATAGATAGATAGATAGATAGATAGATAGATAGATAGATAGATAGATAGATAGATAGATAGATAGATAGATAGATAGATAGATAGATAGATAGATAGATAGATAGATAGATAGATAGTAGATAGATAGATAGATAGATAGATAGATAGATAGATAGATAGATAGATAGATAGATAGATAGATAGATAGATAGATAGATAGATAGATAGATAGATAGATAGATAGATAGATAGATAGATAGATAGATAGATAGATAGATAGATAGATAGATAGATAGATAGATAGATAGATAGATAGATAGATAGATAGATAGATAGATAGATAGATAGATAGATAGATAGATAGATAGATAGATAGATAGATAGATAGATAGATAGATAGATAGATAGATAGATAGATAGATAGATAGATAGATAGATAGATAGATAGATAGATAGATAGATAGATAGATAGATAGATAGATAGATAGATAGATAGATAGATAGATAGATAGATAGATAGATAGATAGATAGATAGATAGATAGATAGATAGATAGATAGATAGATAGATAGATAGATAGATAGATAGATAGATAGATAGATAGATAGATAGATAGATAGATAGATAGATAGATAGATAGATAGATAGATAGATAGATAGATAGATAGATAGATAGATAGATAGATAGATAGATAGATAAATAAATAGATAGATTTTTACAAAAATATTTAGCTTCATCGATTTTATTTATATATGATACTAATATTCAAATGAATTATTCTTCTTTCGAAATATTTATTGTATTAAAACCCTGGGCAATTTATAAGCACTCAAAGTGAATTGCAAACGATAGACACCCGTTGGCAAGGGTAGCGTTACCATTTCCGATGTTATACCAAATTTATTTACTATAATGTGAGACTTGAAAAAATAAGAAAAAAATTAATTTTTCTTTAATTATAACAAAATTATAATTAAATCATCAATTATTTACCATATTTAGAGGACATGTTGTATTCATATTACTAAAGGGACGCACTTGATCGAATACATATTTCTCAAAGGACATGGGGTAATTAGAATTTTTCATTAATTTGCAAAAATTAAAATTTATATCGTACAGAAACGGTTGAAAGCCACCGCTATTGCTTTTTTGGAATAATTGTAAGCGTATCTGGAAAGATAAATTAGAATTTTCTTAAAACAATTTTGTACATTTTTTTGTAATTTTGTACATTTTTTTGTATTTTAAGTTTTACTAAAAATTTTGTGCTGAAAATATTTATAACCATAAAATTTAAAAATGTTTTAAATCGTATACAAAATGTACAACATATTATCAACTAATTATTACTTTTAAACAAGATTTTTATGTCGATAAATATCGTCAAATAAAATGCATTTTTATTGAATTTTGTTAAAAATAACGAAATGTGCAATAGAGCAGAAAATTTCTATTAATTTTAAGAATTATTAAAAATCTAATTGTTGTTGACAGTGTTTTTAGGAGAAACAATTATAAACGTATTATGAGCATTTAAAAATTATTAATATTGTTTAGGTATAAATTAATGGATTTGTAAAAATGTTTTTTTTCCAATTTCCAAATGCTTTCGTTTTACATTTTCTAAAGAAGACCGAAATAACATCAATTTTGATTGGTATGAATACTCACCATCACATTCGTTATGGGTACTTTATAGAGGGCCAATTTAAAAAACATTTCCGCATAATTTCTCCTCACCGCCTTCAAACGACAATCCTCGACATGACAAAAATCTTTGGCATTTATTAAATCTTCACACTTAAAATTCGACCATTTTAATACTGCAGATGAATCCTATTTATTTTGTAAAATTAAAACAAATTTACTACTTTCTTTTAATTTAAAAAATTAATTTAAATTTACCGTAATTTTATGAAAATTTACAAAACACAAAAGCAAGAAAAACTTAATTGTTTGGGACATTTTATACAACTGTTGGAGAAATGTTTTCAATAATAGATTTAAATATAAAATATCAAATATTTATTAATATTAATTGTAATTAATATTTAATTAATTTAACAAATTGTAATTAAAAAAAATTATGTATACATGAACTCTGTATTAAATATAGGGGTTTCAATGCTCGTGCTTTCTTTTTTTAACTTTTATAAAACTTTGATGCGCAAATAATTTGGATAATTTTGAAACTTATGTATAATATTGGTATTGTAAAAGGCATAACCAGGTGGTAATACTCCTCCCCTAAAAGAAAAATGAAAACAAAAATATTGTAATTATTGTAAACTAGTTCTAGATGAGTTGCAAATATAATTACTTCATAATCTTGAACTTGAAGCAAGTTTTGTCATAATTTGCAATCATAACAATATCAAACAAAAATCGTTAAAAAAGAACTAGTTCTAGAACAGGTTCTATGAATCTGTATTAATTCTTTCAAACTTCTCTAGAACTAGTTCCGCTGATAATTTCAAATAAAGAACATGAACCTATAAAGTTTCCCGATAATTAGTTCCGGTTGATAGTTTCAAACAAAAATATTGGATTAGATAACTAGTTCTAGAAAGGTTCTATAGATTGAATGTCGACTATATAATTCTTCCCTAGAACTAGTTCCAATTAACAATTTCAAACGAAAGGGAACTAATACAATTCTCGATTCTTATGAAATCAATTAACAATTTTGAACTAGTTCCGGTTAACAATATAAAACAGTAGTAGTAGCGAATATCCACTTTATAAAGCTAGTTCCGATTACAGCTACACACACAAATCCACTGGTCTCCATGTCAAACTTCAACGATTACTAGGTCAATACAAGCTTTCTCAAATGAGTTGCGGAAGTAATACAATTTTTTCTCGATTTGTTTAAAGATTTAACAACTTACCTTTCCGGCATTTTATTCCTTTCCTCAAGTATAGTTGTAGCGCTCAATAACAGACAAACGCAACCGCAACCATAAAAAGGATTCTCACCACTTATTTCAATATTTAGTTGGCGATCAACTATAGAATAATCATTTATATGCAATTTTGGACACAGTGCCGCACTGGACCAACCTTTGGATTGTAATTTTATTTTATACGAAGACATTTCTAAAAGATAATAGTTTGGTCCTTTGGCGGAAAACAAGCCAATTGAAAATATTTTGGGATAATTTTGCATTATTTTACGCATTTTATTGAATTGTGCCAGAAGGGATGTAATAAGGCACCAAATAATGAAGAGAAGCGCCCAGAAGTAGGAACTGAAATAAGATAAAATGGATAGATAGATAGATAGATAGATAGATAGATAGATAGATAGATAGATAGATAGATAGATAGATAGATAGATAGATAGATAGATAGATAGATAGATAGATAGATAGATAGATAGATAGATAGATAGATAGATAGATAGATAGATAGATAGATAGATAGATAGATAGATAGATAGATAGATAGATAGATAGATAGATAGATAGATAGATAGATAGATAGATAGATAGATAGATAGATATATATATATATAGATAGATAGATAGATAGATAGATAGATAGATAGATAGATAGATAGATAGATAGATAGATAGATAGATAGATAGATAGATAGATAGATAGATAGATAGATAGATAGATAGATAGATAGATAGATAGATAGATAGATAGATAGATAGATAGATAGATAGATAGATATATAGATAGATATATAGATAGATAGATAGATAGATAGATAGATAGATAGATAGATAGATAGATAGATAGATAGATAGATAGATAGATAGATAGATAGATAGATAGATAGATAGATAGATAGATAGATAGATAGATAGATAGATAGATAGATAGATAGATAGATAGATAGATAGATAGATAGATAGATAGATAGATAGATAGATAGATAGATAGATAGATAGATAGATAGATAGATAGATAGATAGATAGATAGATAGATAGATAGATAGATAGATAGATAGATAGATAGATAGATAGATAGATAGATAGATAGATAGATAGATAGATAGATAGATAGATAGATAGATAGATAGATAGATAGATAGATAGATAGATAGATATATAGATAGATAGATAGATAGATAGATAGATAGATAGATAGATAGATAGATAGATAGATAGATAGATAGATAGATAGTAGATAGATAGATAGATAGATAGATAGACAATGTTTACTTACGGAAATTCTATATATTTACAAAACTGTATAGGTCTCTTTTTATTTCGTGCAAACCATAAATATTGCGACCTTTCTATAGATTGCTGATCTATAAAGGAAAGTTTACCATAACACCCGCTTCATGATAGCTTGAGCGTTGAGAAAGTTCTCTAAAGAAAAAAAACTAATTCAAAGAAATAGTTTAAAATTTATATCATCATACTCTATGTGAAGTCTAGGCCATAAATTAGGCATCATTTCTGCCATAATTCATCTCTTAACAATGATAATTCTGGAAATTTGACACAGGACCATAACAAACTTAGCCAAGCTGTAGCGGTCCATATCGGATGGAGAGGAAAATAAAAATAATAACCAAAATTATAACGCACAAAGCATCCACACTATTTACAGTACCTTAGAAATAAGATTAAAAAATAAATTTCCTATATATAAATTTGCACTGAAAATCTTACCCTTAAAATGTTGCCTCACATAATTTAAAGCCAATTCTAAGGGAAAACTATGGAAACCACAGGCTGAAATGACAAAGACCTCATGTTCTAAAGCTTTTTCATGATACTTAAGTTCCATTAATTCATTAAAATAAGGATCATTGCACATATCCACATAATGGGTACGTTGCATGATGCAACTGGTTAAAATATTTTCCGCTAATAATTGATAAGGTCCACAACAATTTACTAGAACCTATAATAATTCTTAATTAAATAATTATATTTTGTTTGTAATGATCACTTACATTACATTTGGCTGCTAATAGTTCCAGTTTCTCCAAATCATGGGCATTTGCTAGTAATATTGGTATATTTGTTAGATTCTTGCCAGTTTTATCTGAAATTTCTTTTAATACCATTTGTAATTTATGCTGAAATGTTTCTTTGAAATATTATCTTGTTATTTTTGAAACGTATTTCTTATAGTACCTCTGATCTTCCTGCTATGGCCCAGTTATAGTCTTTCAATACCTCCAATGCCTGTAAGACAGCACATTTTCCTACAAAACCGCTGGCCCCATATATTATTACATCGAATTTTTTGGAATTCATTTAAAATATTAAATTTAAAACAGTCTTGAAAATATGTATTGGAAATACAATTTCCTGAGAAAATTTCTAGTAAGAAAATTTAACTTCTAAACATGTTTTTTAAAAATATAATAACAAAAATTACAAATACGATTCTGTTAAGATGTTTTAGTATCAAAAATGTTCTATCACAATTGTTTAGCACTAACCAATGTTCTATCAAAGTGTTAAATACTACAATTTTGAAATATTGTTTACTACAAAAAAAAAGTTTCTTGTTTAATAATCGATAATTTTAAATTTCCCATAAGAAATTTTTCGATAACTTAAGTTTTTTTATTTTAATTTTCTTAAATTTTCTACGGATTATTAAATTCCTATTGAATAATTTTACCAAAATCAAATTTTAATAAAAACTTTATATGGGAAGAATTTTATTGCAAAATTATCTTTAAATATTGTGGTAAATAAATATTATTGTTAAATTCTATAGGTAATGTGCAGCGTGGCAACACTTCACCATTTATTTTTCTTTATACAGTAGTTTTTACCGGTTGTTGTGTTACAAATACAAATTGTTGTTTTTTCCCCTGTTTTCGTTGTGACAGCTAACGAACAGCTGATAGCAAACAAATAAAAACAACAACAGAAATCATAAAAAATACAACAAATATCTACATATTTGCGAAAAAAATAGACACGTAAGATAACATAGAAAAAACTACTTAAATATACGCATATTTTAATAATAAAACATTAAGTTAATTTCACAAAACTATCAAAGAAAGACGTCATAAACTTAATATAAACATGAAATATCTAGTGATACTACTGATAATTTGTTGCCTTTTGCCTCAGGGATGGGCAAAGGAAAGTAAAGAAAACAAAACATTTGTGGCTACAAAAGAATGGCAAGAAATACCGGAGGGTAAGTTGATGAAATGCAAAAGCAATTGAGAGAGACATTTGAGTTTATGTTTCTCTAACAGGTCAAGGTGTACCGGCCCGGCTTGCATATTAGAATAAATTTGGAAACTGGCAAAAAAGAAGCGAAAATTCTAGAAGAAAATGATGACTCAGCGGATGACCGGAAGCAACAGCACCAGCAAATGGATTAAAAATGCTGCTCTTTCAGTGGTAGCAGAAAGTTCTGGCGAGGAGGATGATAAGAAGAGCACAAAAAAACAAAAAAGTGAAACATTTAGATGAAGCTTTACAAAGGATAGGTATTGATTATACACCCAAGGAAAAGGTGGAAAATATTATACGTGAATATAGATCTTATGAGGAGTTAAAGAAAAGCTTTTGAAGGCATGCGTAAATCCTTTAAAACAGATGCTGAGGTTATAACACAACTAATAGAGGAATTTCAAACTTCTACCACCTCTACAGCAACAGATAGCAAGGAGGTCAAGGCACGTGTCAAGACTCAAATGCAAATATTGGAAAGTTTTAATTATTTAATGTCACAATTTGATAATGCTTTGGTGTTGTGGACAAAGGTGGTTTGGATCATGTTTTACTACCGATATTGGTGAATAGCACCAACCTCAGCGCTTAAGGTAGAGAGCATGCGGGTTTTAGGTGCCATGTCACAGAATAATCCTCGTGTGCAAATTAAGGTTTATGAGCGTAATGTGGGTTCACATCTAGCCCAAATAATAATGACTTCTACAAATACGGAAGAACTTTCAGCGGCCCTATATGCCTTTAGCGCTTTGCTGCTTAAATTTCCTTTGGCTCAGCAAAGAATACTCTCTACATCGGGCACACAAGCCTTAATGTCCGTACTTAATCGAGACTGTGAGCTTAAAATCAAAGTGAAAGCTGTGGTTATAATTGGCGATCTACTCAATGAGCGTCAATTGGCACTTTCTGAATTATACCGATGATCCTTTAGCAGCGGCCCAATATGCTGAGATCAAATTATCAGTTTGGCTAATCGATCAAAACTTTTGTGAAGTTTTGTTAAATTTACTGAGTGAAAGTGGTATTAGGTTCCTTGAGGCACCCGATTTGTTAGAATATGTTGTTAATTCTCTAAATGTCAAAGACCATTTATGTAATGTCATATGGAGTCAAGATTCTCGTATAATGCAGATTTTTATAGCTCTTAAGAGAGATTAATACATTCTAAAGATGAGTACCACTTGGAAGTAGCTCAGTTGCTTGCTCAGCTTTTGGATAAATTATATGGGGATGAATACAAAATTCATGATGAGCTGTAAGTTTTCTTCTCTCCTTACTCTCGTATACTCATAAGGTAGCTGTAGTTTTATGAATATTTTTTTTTTTTACAAAATTAATTGTTAAAATATTAAAGTCTGTTCTTTTTTAAATATAGATGATATTCTGTGGACTGTAGTAGTTTATTTAAGATTTAAGTTTAAATTATTTCGCTATTAAATAAAATGTCTATTATAAAGCAATTAAAACAATATTGTTTTTCTTAATAGAACGTATAAAGACGTAAAAATTAACTTATTTTATACAACCTAAAGTTTTAATGAGATGTTTGTTGTTCTACAGAAAACAAGACTTTAAAACTGTGACAAAATTTTATACAATTTTTATTTATAGATAGCTAGATAGATAGATAGATAGATAGATAGATAGATAGATAGATAGATAGATAGATAGATAGATAGATATAGATAGATAGATAGATAGATATAGATAGATAGATAGATAGATAAGATAGATAGATAGATAGATAGATAGATAGATAGATAGATAGATAGATAGATAGATAGATAGATAGATAGATAGATAGATAGATAGATAGATAGATAGATAGAATAGATAGATAGAATAGATAGATAGATAGATAGATAGATAGATAGATAGATAGATAGATAGATAGATAGATAGATAGATAGATAGATAGATAGATAGATAGATAGATAGATAGATATAGATAGATAGATAGATAGATAGATAGATAGATAGATAGATAGATAGATGGATAGATAGATAGATAGATAGATAGATAGATAGATAGATAGATAGATAGATAGATAGATAGATAGATAGATAGATAGATAGATAGATAGGTGCATTTTTGCCGAAATAATAGCTGAAAATTAATGATTTGGAAATACATATGGTTTAACGCTACCGTGATCAAAAAAATATAATTTGTTATACTAAGGAAAAGATAAGTTTTTTCTAGTATGTATAAATTTTTTATGATTTAATCCTTATGTGAGAGTTTCCCATACCTCCAACCTGCACGCAAACAACAATGATTTATGCCACCAGATTAATAGTGTGAGAAGTAACATCCCTTTTTTAAAGATTAATGGGTTAAAACAGCATTCCAACATACAAGCCTTTAATAAAAGATTCATAATCGACACCCAATTACCACACTCCAGGCAACATACTGACACACATTCGAACAGTAGCCCACATTAACAAAATATTTCTGGTAACTCATATTGTATGGACCCTTCTCTCATGTAGATACAAATAGTAAATGCAGTCAGTAAGTGCATTGATTATAATGAACTCATTGAGGCAAAATGCATTGACACGTTTGTGTGTGTGTTTGCCTACTCTGAATCATATTCAAGTGTTGGAATGGGGAAGCACATGTTACTGTTGCATAAATCGTTAGTAACCCCCCAAACATAAGGACCTTTATATTAATAAATGTTACACTAAACACTAATTTTTAACAAGAAACAAATGTAAATGGTGTGTGTAGCATAAAGATTCCTATAGTTCGGGGGCAGCTGTTTTAAAGAAAAAGAGTGTTGGAATTTGCTGAACATGTTTTTGTTTCGAGTTATTTTTTTCTTAATTTTCATTTTGGGTGAAGTTCAAGTTCAATGTAAAAACAGGACAATTTTGTAATGATTTTAAGGATGCAATTTATCTGTGTTTTTTTAATTCTATTTTTATTTATTTGTTTTTCTTTTTTAAGGAGCAAGGTGCTTCTTTTTAGGGATTTTTTTTGTAAAATTTTAAAGTTGGTGTAAATAAATGTGACAGAGTTTACATGTTTTTTACTTAATTTTAGTTTAATTTTTATAGAGTGTAAAACAAAAAGGGAACTAGGACATGTTGGAGTTTTCTTTTTGTGAATAATTATGTGCACTTAAAGAAATAAGTTGTAGAAATGAAACGTAATTCGTCAGAATTTCTTCAGTTTTCTTTAAACTAAATTTGTCACTGAATAAAACTGTGACAGGTATTCCGTAGAAACTAGACTATAGACTAGACTATAGACTAGACCAACGGTTCCCAAATGGGGGTCCGCGGACCCCTAGTGGTCCGTAGTAAAATCCTAGGGGGTCCGCGAAGACGAACGAAAAAAACATGAATAGACAATATTCTTTTATATGTATGTACAAATATCTCCAATTTTTGTGCAATAATCCCAAATTTTTTGGTGACTTTTTGAATTTTATTTTTTCGGTTGTTTATCAGGAAGAAGCTAGGCCCTACAAATTTATTGTATAACTTTTATAAAGTAAAGTATTGCGTGATTTGTAATTTTTATTTCCTGTATATCTACTGAAATAATGGTTTTTATTTCAGACAAATAATACTCTGCCTTACAATTAAATTAGGGATACTGGTATTCCGGAGTATGAAGTTCAATTCAAAGACAAGCTCATTACAGATTTAAGTTTATCAAATTGTAAGCAAAAGTGTTCTCGTTTGAAGGGACTAAAATTATATATTTCAAAACAGAGGTGACTCTTTATGCATCTCTTTATAAATATTCCAATCCGAAGTGATACACAGATTTTAACTTGATTTTGTCGACCAATACATATTATTAAATTAACATCAGAAAATCCATAGCGTTTCGCGTAAATATGTAGCCAAAAACCATGAAGTAAAATAATTCGTTGGTATTTTAAAATTCAAATTTAAGTTCCAAATTCACAGTACTTTAACAAAGAGTTCAAATCATATATTATGCGGATAACGCATTCCGCAACAACATAGAAGAAGTCCAACTTTCTTATATTATTTTCCCGAAAACTTAGCTCACTTATCAATCGCAACAAATTTTTTAAACGTGACTCCTTAAGCACATGTGACAATATTTGATAAAGAAACCTTTTCGCTACCTTGAAGAAAAATGAACATGAAAGATCTCACGATCATAAAATGAAACATCATGAAACATATCAACAAAGAAGTCATTCTATCTTCAAAACATGCAATTGAAAACCTTTCTGAAATATTATATATTCTCAATGTACGGGAATATTTTATAGATATGACATCTCTACATTTATTAGACCTAGGGATTAATGGACTAGGTCAATTTTCGGATGGACAATTATTTAGAACAATAGAATATCAAAATATGTATGGGGGTCCGCGAAATTAAATAAGTTCTTCAAGGGGTCCGCGAAGTAAAAATCGGTGGGAACCGCTGGACTAGACTATAGACTAGACTATAGACTAGACTATAGACTAGACTATAGACTAGACTATAGACTAGACTATAGACTAGACTATAGACTAGACTATAGACTAGACTATAGACTAGACTATAGACTAGACTATAGACTAGACTAGACTATAGACTAGACTATAGACTAGACTATAGACTAGACTATAGACTAGACTATAGACTAGACTATAGACTAGACTATAGACTAGACTATAGACTAGACTATAGACTAGACTATAGACTAGACTAGACTATAGACTAGACTATAGACTAGACTATAGACTAGACTATAGACTAGACTATAGACTAGACTATAGACTAGACTATAGACTAGACTATAGACTAGACTATAGACTAGACTATAGACTAGACTATAGACTAGACTATAGACTAGACTATAGACTAGACTATAGACTAGACTATAGACTAGACTATAGACTAGACTATAGACTAGACTATAGACTAGACTATAGACTAGACTATAGACTAGACTATAGACTAGACTATAGACTAGACTATAGACTAGACTATAGACTAGACTATAGACTAGACTATAGACTAGACTATAGACTACACTATAGACTAGACTATAGACTAGACTATAGACTAGACTATAGACTAGACTATAGACTAGACTATAGACTAGACTATTGACTAGACTATAGACTAGACTATAGACTAGACTATAGACTAGACTATAGACTAGACTATAGACTAGACTATAGACTAGACTATAGACTAGACTATAGACTAGACTATAGACTAGACTATAGATTAGACTATAGACTAGACTATAGACTAGACTATAGACTAGACTATAGACTAGACTATAGACTAGACTATAGACTAGACTATAGACTAGACTATAGACTAGACTATAGACTAGACTATAGACTAGACTATAGACTAGACTATAGACTAGACTATAGACTAGACTATAGACTAGACTATAGACTAGACTATAGACTAGACTATAGACTAGACTATAGACTAGACTATAGACTAGACTATAGACTAGACTATAGACTAGACTATAGACTAGACTATAGACTAGACTATAGACTAGACTATAGACTAGACTATAGACTAGACTATAGACTAGACTATAGACTAGACTATAGACTAGACTATAGACTAGACTATAGACTAGACTTTAGACTAGACTATAGACTAGACTATAGACTAGACTATAGACAGTCTAGTCTATTTGTCACGGAATAATACTGTGGCAGTCTATAGATAACTTGACTAGACTATAGACTAGACTATAGACTAGACTATAGACTAGACTATAGACTAGACTGTAGACTAGACCATAGACAGTCTAGTCTATTTGTCACGGAATAACA
>NW_023996952.1:0-29482 GCF_015586225.1 Lucilia sericata
TAGTGGTGATTTCGTTTCAATGCAACAGGTTTCTTTCTTCCTTTTTATATCGATTTAGTTTTAAGACTTTTTCTGTTATTTTTGATTTGCACAATATAAGTATTTTTGTTGCTTTTCTATAGATACTTGTTATTTAGATACTTTTTGTTTGTGTCTTTAAGAGATCTTGTTTTGTATTTTATTTTCTAATAATAATTGCACAAACAAATATGGTATTTTAAAAGATTTGGCTGATTAAGAAAATAGTTTATTTATTATAATAAACTTGGGAAATTATTATTTTGTTATTCGTTCACTAACCAACCACCAACCATCCAACAAAAAATAATATCGATTTATATGCAATCAAATTATCATAAATATCGGTATTTTAATAATATTAGATTTTAATTAAATACTAAACAAAATTGTCTTTTGTATTAAATGACTTTAAGCTGTTTATTGTCTTTTTCGACTTACGAATACAATACATATTTTATTCAAATTTATTGATAAAGAAATATTTAACATTAAAGATTTAGATGCTTAAAGTGAGTTGGTATAAATATGGGAATTACAAACATAATAAGACAGTACAAATAAAAAGATTTAACAGAAACTGAATTAGAACTGAACCAGAACTAAACTAGAGCTTAATTAGAACTGAACTAGAACTGAACTAGATCTGACCTAGTACTGAACTAGAACTGAACTAAAACTGAACTAGAACTGAACTAAAACTGAACTAGAACTGAATTAGAGCTAAAATAGAACTGAACTAGAACTGAACTAAAACTAAACTAGAACTGAACTAGATCTGAACTAGAAACTGAACTGGAAATGAACTAGA
Organism: Lucilia sericata; assembly: GCF_015586225.1. Classification (NCBI taxonomy): domain Eukaryota; kingdom Metazoa; phylum Arthropoda; class Insecta; order Diptera; family Calliphoridae; genus Lucilia; species Lucilia sericata. The sequence continues at coordinate 830 of NW_023996952.1, forward strand.
ACTGAACTAGAACTGAACTAGAACTGAACTAGACTGAACTGGAACTGAACTAGAACTGAACTAGAACTGAAACTAGAACTGAACTAGACTGAACTAGAACTGAACTAGACTGAACAATGAACTAGAACTGAACTAGAACTGAACTAGAACTGAACTAGAAAGAACTAGAACTGAACTAGAACTGAACTAGAACTGAACTAGAACTGAACTAGAACTGAACTAGAACTGAACAGAACTGAACTAGAACTGAACTAGAACTGAACTAGAACTGAACTAGAACTGAACTAGAACTGAACTAGAACTGAACTAGAACTGAACTAGAACTGAACTAGAACTGAACTAGAACTGAACTAGAACTGAACTAGAACTGAACTAGAACTGAACTAGAACTGAACTAGAACTGAACTAGAACTGAACTAGAACTGAACTAGAACTGAACTAGAACTGAACTAGAACTGAACTAGAACTGAACTAGAACTGAACTAGAACTGAACTAGAAACTGAACTAGAACTGAACTAGAACTGAACTAGAACTGAACTAGAACTGAACTAGAACTGAACTAGAACTGAACTAGAACTGAACTAGAACTGAACTAGAACTGAACTAGAACTGAACTAGAACTGAACTAGAACTGAACTAGAACTGAACTAGAACTGAACTAGAACTGAACTAGAACTGAACTAGAACTGAACTAGAAACTGAACTAGAACTGAACTAGAACTGAACTAGAACTGAACTAGAAACTGAACTAGAACTGAACTAGAACTGAACTAGAACTGAACTAGAACTGAACTAGAAACTGAACTAGAACTGAACTAGAACTGAACTAGAACTGAACTAGAACTGAACTAGAACTGAACTAGAACTGAACTAGAACTGAACTAGAACTGAAACTAGAACTGAACTAGAACTGAACTAGAACTGAACTAGAACTGAACTAGAACTGAACTAGAACTGAACTAGAACTGAACTAGAACTGAACTAGAACTGAACTGAACTAGAACTGAACTAGAACTGAACTAGAACTGAACTAGAACTGAACTAGAACTGAACTAGAACTGAACTAGAACTGAACTAGAACTGAACTAGAACTGAACTAGAACTGAACTAGAACTGAACTAGAACTGAACTAGAACTGAACTAGAACTGAACTAGAACTGAACTAGAACTGAACTAGAACTGAACTAGAACTGAACTAGAACTGAACTAGAACTGAACTAGAACTGAACTAGAACTGAACTAGAACTGAACTAGAACTGAACTAGACTGAACTAGAACTGACTAGAACTGAACTAGAATGAACTCGAACTGAACTAGAACTGAACTAGAACTGAACTAGAACTGAACTAGAACTGAACTAGAACTGAACTAGAACTGAACTAGAACTAACTAGAACTGAACTAGAACTGAACTAGAACTGAACTAGAACTGAAACTAGAACTGAACTAGAACTGAACTAGAACTGAACTAGAACTGAACTAGAACTGAACTAGAACTGAACTAGAACTGAACTAGAACTGAACTAGAACTGAACTAGAACTGAACTAGAACTGAACTAGAACTGAACTAGAACTGAACTAGAACTGAACTAGAACTGAACTAGAACTGAACTAGAACTGAACTAGAACTGAACTAGAACTGAACTAGAACTGAACTAGAACTGACCTAGAACTGAACTAGAACTGAACTAGAACTGAACTAACTGAACAGAACTGAACTAGAACTGAACTAGAACTGAACTAGAACTGAACTAGAACTGAACTAGAACTGAACTAGAACTAGAAACTGACTAGAACTGAACTAGAACTGAACTAGAACTGAACTAGAACTGAACTAGAACTGAACTAGAACTGAAACTAAACTGAACTAGAACTGAACTAGAACTGAACTAGAACTGAACTAGAACTGAACTAGAACTGAACTAGAACTGAACTAGAACTGAACCTAGAACTGAACTAGAACTGAACTAGAACTGAACTAGAACTGAACTAGAATGAACTAGAACTGAACTAGAACCTGAACTAGAACTGAACTAGAACTGAACTAGAACTGAACTAGAACTGAACTAGAACTGAAACTAGAAATGAACTAGAACTGAACTAGAACTGAACTAGAACTGAACTAGAACTGAACTAGAACTGAATAGAATGAACTAGAACTGAACTAGAAACTGAACTAGAACTGAACTAGAACTGAACTAGAACTGAACTAGAACTGAACTAGAACTGAACTAGAACTGAACTAGAACTGAAATAGAATGAACTAGAACTGAACTAGAACTGCACTAGAACTGAACTAGAACTGAACTAGACTGAACTAGAACTGAACTAGAACTGAACTAGAGAACTGAACTAGAACCTGAACTAGCTATACTGCAACTAGGACTGAACTAGAACTGAACTAGAACTGAACTAGAACTGAACTAGAACTGAACTAGAACTGAACTAGAACTGAACTAGAACTGAACTAGAACTGAACTGGAACTGAACTGAAACTGAACTAGAACTGAACTAGAACTGAACTGGAACTGAACTAGAACTAAACTAAAACTGAACTAGAACTCATTAAAACTGAACAAGAGCTAAGTAGGAGTGATCTTGAACTGTGTAATATATGGCAGCTCAGTTCATTTATATCTTTGTTATAATCTGAGATAAACTCTCGCTGGCCATTTATCATATAAAGAGAGATCTAATACATATAAGTATGAAGATATATCTCACGGGCCAGCTTAAACACATACATTAAAACCTTTTTTTAATTTTAAAAATTCCTTTTTAAATTGGTAACCATTCCTGTTTCTCCCCAAGAATCTCAATTATTTATTATTACATCCCATCCAATAGAAAAAAAATCACCTTTATTACCAATGAATATATAAATTATTTTAATTTGTTAGCAGTTTTCAATACATTTTAACTTTGCTGTAATTTGCTTTAAAAATTTATTACTTTACAAGGTCTGTTTTGTAATTTATTTCCACATAAAAATTACTAAAAATTCTTATAGAGACAAAAAAAAAACTAGACAATTCTGGTTTTTGCTCCAGCAAATTTGTCAAATAATGACAAGTATTAGTGATTCCCAATTGAATGAATAGTTTTTCATTTTCCCTATAACAGTGGGCTACTAAAGCCAGACCAGGATTTAAAGACAAGCTGTAGCTTTAGCTTTGGATGAAGAATAAAATAACAGAGGCTGTTTGAAAAAAAGCCCTTATTATGTACAAAACCATATGATGAGGAAATAAATCTTAAAATGTAACCACAAAATAGTTGTTGTAGTCGTATGTAACTGGTTGTTTAAATTATTTGTATTTGCATTTGGTAGCCAAAAGCTGGAAATACATATCACCATGCAGATTGTACGACATATCCTTTATTTTTTGCAAATGGCATTTATTCTGCCACTTGTACTGTGAGTAGTTAGTGGAAGCACAAGTTGCAAGTTTATATGAATAGTAGTCGTATGTAGCAGCAGCAGCAGTAGTAGATGATGTTGTCGTTGTTGTCATTTATGTTTCTATTTCTAGTGGTTGAAATATTTTTGTTAAGAATGGGGCAAATGCCAAAAGCTGGTCGGTTAATGGTTGTTTTTTTTTTTTGATTTTTTAGAACTACTTTAACTAGCTGGAATTGAAGTTGTTATGGTTCTAAAATTTTTTGATGGTTGCTGGAAGGCATCATACGATTTAAAGTGATCTTAAGATACCCTATATTGGTTGTTGAGAAGTAAAACGAAATATATTTTTTCTGAATTGTGTTTTTTCTCAGAATGATCACTATCAGGAAAATCAATGATGTCAAGGATGTGTCATTAATAGATATAATAAAATATTAGAAGACAATTTTCGTGTTTTTCAAAATTAGTTGGTTGGTTAGTTAGTTAGTCAGTTAGTTAGTTAGTTAGTTTAGTTAGTTAGTTAGTTAGTTAGTTAGTAGTTAGTTAGTTAGTTAGTTAGTTAGTTAGTAGTTAGTTAGTTAGTTAGTTAGTTAGTTAGTTAGTTAGTTAGTTAGTTAGTTAGTTAGTTAGTTAGTTAGTTAGTTAGTTAGTTAGTTAGTTAGTTAGTTAGTTAGTTAGTTAGTTAGTTAGTTAGTTAGTTAGTTAGTTAGTTAGTTAGTTAGTTAGTTAGTTAGTTAGTAGTTAGTTAGTAGTTAGTAGTTAGTTAGTTAGTAGTTAGTTAGTTAGTTAGTTAGTTAGTTAGTTAGTTAGTAGTTAGTTAGTTAGTTAGTTAGTTAGTTAGTTAGTTAGTTAGTTAGTTAGTTAGTTAGTTAGTTAGTTAGTTAGTTAGTTAGTAGTTAGTTAGTTAGTTAGTTAGTTAGTTAGTTAGTTAGTTAGTTAGTTAGTTAGTTAGTTAGTTAGTTAGTTAGTTAGTTAGTTAGTTAGTTAGTTAGTTAGTTAGTTAGTTAGTTAGTAGTTAGTTAGTTAGTTAGTTAGTTAGGTAGTAGTTAGTTAGTTAGTTAGTTAGTAGTAGTTAGTTAGTTAGTAGTTAGTTAGTTAGTTAGTAGTTAGTTAGTTAGTTAGTTAGTTAGTTAGTTAGTTAGTAGTTAGTTAGTTAGTTCGTTAGTTAGCTTAGTTAGTTAGTTAGTTAGTTAGTTAGTTAGTTAGTTTAGTTAGTAGTAGTTAGTTAGTTAGTAGTAGTTAGTAGTTAGTTAGTTAGTTAGTTAGTTAGTTAGTTAGTTAGTATTAGTTAGTTAGTTCGTTAGTTAGTTTAGTAGTTAGTAGTTAGTTCGTAGTATTTAGTTAGTAGTTAGTTAGTAGTTAGTTAGTTAGTAGTTAGTTAGTTAGTTAGTTAGTAGTTAGTTAGTTAGTTAGTTAGTTAGTTAGTTAGTTAGTTAGTTAGTTAGTTAGTTAGTTAGTTAGTTAGTTAGTTAGTTAGTTAGTAGTTAGTTAGTTAGTTAGTTAGTTAGTTAGTTAGTTAGTTAGTTAGTTAGTTAGTTAGTTAGTTAGTTAGTTAGTTAGTTAGTTAGTTAGTTAGTTAGTTAGTTAGTTAGTTAGTTAGTTAGTTAGTTAGTTAGTTAGTAGTTAGTTAGTTAGTTAGTTAGTTAGTTAGTTAGTTAGTTAGTTAGTTAGTAGTTAGTAGTTAGTTAGTTAGTTAGTTAGTTAGTTAGTTAGTTAGTTAGTTAGTTAGTTAGTTAGTTAGTTAGTTAGTTAGTTAGTAGTTAGTTAGTTAGTTAGTAGTTAGTTAGTTAGTTAGTTAGTAGTTAGTTAGTTAGTAGTTAGTTAGTTAGTTAGTTAGTTAGTTAGTTAGTTAGTTAGTTAGTTAGTTAGTTAGTTAGTAGTTAGTTAGTTAGTTAGTTAGTTAGTTAGTTAGTTAGTTAGTTAGTTAGTTAGTTAGTTAGTTAGTTAGTTAGTTAGTTAGTTAGTTAGTTAGTTAGTTAGTTAGTTAGTTAGTTAGTTAGTTAGTTAGTTAGTTAGTTAGTTAGTTAGTTAGTTAGTTAGTTAGTTAGTTAGTTAGTTAGTTAGTTAGTTAGTTAGTTAGTTAGTTAGTTAGTTAGTTAGTTAGTTAGTTAGTTAGTTAGTTAGTTAGTTAGTTAGTTAGTTAGTTAGTAGTTAGTTAGTTAGTTAGTTAGTTAGTTAGTTAGTTAGTAGTTAGTTAGTTAGTTAGTTAGTTAGTTAGTTAGTTAGTTAGTTAGTTAGTTAGTTAGTTAGTTAGTTAGTTAGTTAGTTAGTTAGTTAGTTAGTTAGTTAGTTAGTTAGTTAGTTAGTTAGTTAGTTAGTTAGTTAGTTAGTTAGTTAGTTAGTTAGTTAGTTAGTAGTTAGTTAGTTAGTTAGTTAGTAGTTAGTTAGTTAGTTAGTTAGTTAGTAGTTAGTTAGTTAGTTAGTTAGTTAGTTAGTTAGTTAGTTAGTTAGTTAGTTAGTTAGTAGTTAGTTAGTAGTTAGTTAGTTAGTTAGTTAGTTAGTTAGTTAGTTAGTTAGTTAGTTAGTTAGTAGTTAGTTAGTTAGTAGTTAGTTAGTTAGTTAGTTAGTTAGTTAGTTAGTTAGTTAGTAGTTAGTTAGTTAGTAGTTAGTTAGTTAGTTAGTTAGTTAGTAGTTAGTTAGTTAGTTAGTTAGTAGTTAGTTAGTTAGTTAGTTAGTTAGTTAGTTAGTTAGTTAGTTAGTTAGTTAGTTAGTTAGTAGTTAGTTAGTTAGTTAGTTAGTTAGTTAGTTAGTTGTTAGTTAGTTAGTTAGTAGTTAGTTAGTTAGTTAGTTAGTTAGTTAGTTAGTTAGTTAGTTAGTTAGTTAGTAGTTAGTTAGTTAGTTAGTTAGTTAGTTAGTTAGTTAGTTAGTTAGTTAGTTAGTTAGTTAGTTAGTTAGTTAGTTAGTAGTAACTTTGGAGGCGCTTCACGAACTAGTTCTTTCATCAACGGCTTTTATTCGTAATTGTCTCCTTCGGCAAGCGTTATCGAGTCGACACTCGTTCCGCTTCTGGAGTCAGTTCTTTCATCAATGATTTTTGTTCGAATTTTTTGACCTCGGAACTAGTTCTAAGGAAAATTATCTTTTAGAATTTTTCCGATATTTTTTAAATAATATATTGAGTTAAGAAGTTCAAAATTATTTCTTAGTGTTACCAACATATCGATCCAATCTATAATCATCCCATATCCACCATTAAGGGTTATAGAGTGAAGAAAAACTGAAACAAAAAGTAAAAAATAAATATTAAAAGACTGAACGACTTTAGTGGACATAAGCGAATTTATGGTTTCCCTATTACATCTTTGACATGTATTGCGAATTATTTTTAGATTTATTGATTACGAGCACCCTGGCACAAACAACACTTCACTAGTTGCCGGTGCTGCTGCTTGGAAGTGGAGTTTCATAGTTTGTACTTCTTCAGTTTAGTCAACTTGCAACTTTATCTAGACTCTAGTTGTTGTTGTTTATGCATGAAAGTGTTTGTATTTTTCAATAGTTTTCAGTTTAAAGGCATATGTGTAAAATAGTAGTATGAATGTGTGTGCGTGTTTTAAACGAGTATGAGTTTAACTATTTTGCTACTGCATCTGTGTATTAATTTAACTAGCCTTTGGCTATAACTATTCTTAGCCATGTTCCCCTTTTTTTTTTGTTGCCAACATTTATTTATTTATATTTCTTCTACTCTGCTGTTATTTTTATAGCATTTTATTTCATTACCTGGCAAAAGCCCTCTATGAATAGTTAAAACCTTAACGATCACTGCACTTATAGTAGTAAATATACTGTGTCGTTTTTTTTTTTTGCCTCTAAAACAGGAAGGAGTAACAGCAGGAGCTGTTACGGCTTCTGCTTGCCAACCATTCATTTTGTTTTCTTGGGCAAAACGAACGAACGAACGTACGAAATGAAATTGCAACAGCACTGAAATACTAAAAGTTCTTTAAGTCAACAAGCCGCTAACTTGGCATTCAGTCAATGTCCGCTAAATTCATCCAATCGTTTTCTTAGCTATTTTAACTAAAAGCCAATATTATAGAAAACAACAATAACAGTAACTGGCCAAGCTATAAAAGTTGTTTTAAATTAAATATTGTTAAAATAAAAATCAGATCCTGCTCATGGTAGTCGGGCAATTATGGAAAATATAGCCACTCTACTATATTCAATTAATGCTTACAAATATTTCATCCTTATAAACTTGGCCACCACCTGTCCCCTGTATTCCTAGATATAATGTATGAAATTATAAGATATGAAAAAATAACAAAAAAAAAAAAAATACAAAAATTAAAATAACTCTGTAAAATTATCTCTGTATGCGATATAAATAATTTACACGATCTTTAAGCTTTTTAATTTTCTATAAGCAGACAGAGTTAAAGTAAGACCAGCGCAGAAAATAACTAAGAAAAAAAACGTAAATGTTCATCTAAAATAGTTTTAAAAGTTATTTGCTTTAAAAAATGTTTACAGAGAGAAGAAAACTATTTTATTCGCAAACAATTTTTAAGTTATTATATAGAGTGACTAAAAATAAAATTTTTAATACAATACCAAGATGTTTGTCATTTCATCAAGTCATCAAAAATTTATGGAATCCTAAGAAACAAGTGAAAAGTTTATAATAAAGTACCAAAAGGACTTTTTTTGAAGGCCTATTTTAATAACTTTGAAATTGTTTATTTAATTTATTCCAGTTATTATTACCCAGTAAAAACTTTCATTAAAATGCTAAAATTTACTTACACAATAGCATTTGAAGTCATTATTTTAACACAGTGATGTCATTGGCAAGTATACCAAAGGAAATATACACGCCTGGTACCAAATTGATACCAAAGAGTTTATAATTTTTCAATAACATCCGTTGTCAAAGTATATACATACGTACGACAACTCTATATAATGTTGACAACGCAACGAATTGTTTGTCAATAGTGAGCTTACCACGTTTGTTAACATTTATACAACGGATGTGTATAAAATTTAGATTTAAACAACTAATTGTTACAATGTTGTCAACATTACATAGTGTTGTCGTACGTATGTAGATACTTTGACAACGGATGGTATTGAAAAATTATAAACTGTTTGGTGTCAATTTGGTACCAGGCGTGTATATTTCTTTTTTCCTATGTGTACTTATCACAAACGATTACGAGTAATTAGAAAAAATAGTCATTGTATATCACATGAAGAAACTTGTACAGCATCTGTATCTTCACTGGTAAAATGACTAATGAATTAGAAAGTATTTATATAACACATTATTAGTAAGACCTTATTAGACTACTTCTATGTAATCCAGACATATGTTGTAATCATTGAAAAGTATGTTGTTAGGTAAGTAATTACAATTGAAATCAAATCATATGCCGTAAAAGGAATGGTCCCCTATAAATATCAGGCGATGTTTGGATAGGGCTTATGTCAATTGGTTCATACAATTCTTTGTAAGTCGAATTTCATCGCTGTACTCGTATTTTCAAGCCAGTAATTATTGTTAAAGTAATTTTCTGAAGCGGATCTTAAATCGGGGGTAGGGTAGAAGGAAGATTTTCGCTTCTTATGTAGACTTTCATAACCCTATTAGTAAGTGTAAGCCAGTAATTAGCGTTAAAGTAACTTACTGAAAGGACCCTTATATCTAGGGCTCAATTATGAACTGAACCTCATAAACTTATTTGTGTCGAATTTCATCACTGTCAACAATGTGCGTAAACGTAATTTACTAAAGGGGCTCTTTAGATCGAGGGTCAAATATAGACGGATCGTCATACATTTTGTAGAGCAATTTCGGTTTATACAAAACTTATTTGTGTCTAATTTAATTCACTATAGTCATGTTTTTAAGCCAGCAATGTGCGTTAAAGTAATTTACTGAAGGAGATCTAATATGGATAGGATAGGGTTTACTATGGACCAATCCTCATAAAATTTTGGCTTCTATGAAACTTATTTATAGCGAATTACATCGCTATTCTTGTATCTTTAAAACAGTTAATACTGTTTTTCGTGGAGCCACTTGTAAGGGGGCTATGCGAAAACGTACTTTTCTTGCTTTCAACAAGGCATGGCTAGATCATCTTAAAATTTAATAAGGAACCAGAATATACATTCTTTTGTCTATTCTTTTATCTATAACCATTCTACGATTTCGGAAATAACAAATTTAATGGAAAAAAGCGCTACGCTCCAGTTTTTTTTACCATTAAGCGAGTAAAATCAGCTTGACATAAGCACCTGAGCTGGTATAAGTGGCTGCCATGGAACGTAGTCCTCTGATTCCTAGGTTCCTCAGAATGTGTGATCGAATAGAGGCAAATTTGATCTTAAAAGGAAAGAATATTTTAATTAGAAAAGATATCAAATTCCTTTCCTATATAAATATAGGTCCTATGATCAAAGGCAACCATTATATTTATATGTATATCCTTTAAGTAAAAAATTTAGGAAACAAGTCATTGATATTACTCTGGTAGTTATCACCGACTTAATTTAGACTACTAACTAATTGGTCACTCGTCATCTAGTAGATTAGATAACTTTAGAAAAGACATCTTAGTGACGTCTCAAAAGATATATTTACTTTTCCAATAGCGATATGGAACATGATCAACTAATGGATAGCAAGAGGAAACTATATATGTGGGTCCACTGTTATCACTCGATCATCTGAAATGTTCTCTCAGAATACTTCCAGTAGAGAGCGCTCACAATTGATGCTCCTTATCAGACGTTTAACAATCTGCGGTGTGTTAGGGATAGGTTGACTTCGGTGTCTATTATTATGACAGGCTTCATGGAACTTCGTTAGAAGTAAGTAATTGCCTCTTCAAATGTTTTTTAGAAGGACCTTTGAATTAGATAATTTGAGCTTTTTAGCTGACTGTTAGACTAGGTCCCATGATTCACGTATGTAATTCGTAAAATATAGTTTTCTTAGCACTCAGGGTCTATAATGAACTATTTCAAGACCAACTTGAGGTTGGTTAATTTTAAGAGCACAGTGTTAAGCACTTTATTCCTATATGTAGATTAATTCGTGCAAATATTGCTCTTTGGAATGGTTGATTTCTTATGCTTTGGATGATATCGTTGGTTTACTGTCCTAAACCCTGTTGATAGAGATAATTAAAAATTTCAAGCTGAAAAATAATTTTTCAAAACGAAGCTATTTCATTAGGAAAATAAGCACCTGATATATTTCTCCGTATTGTTTGTTAATTAAGATTATTTGCAAGATCAAATAGCTATCAGTACCATAAAATAGTTCCCCTTATAGAAATGCTAGCAAAGTTATTAAGGAAATTATACCGTAAGCATATAGGAACCCAAATCACCATAGTAGTCTCCATAAAATCTTGTTTAATTCAAACAAATAATTTCAAAAAAAAAATCTAGAATTAAAATATACAAAGTTGTAGTTTATAGTTACATACATACTAGTTATGTAGTTGATAATAAAAAGTCTAAAGCCGCCTTATTTAAGAGCTCCTTTTTTAGCAGGTGAAGTTATTCATTTATTTATTGTTACATATTTTGCGCCAGGGCGCTTAACTCTTTACGAAAAAAAAAACCTTTAAGCCCTTTTGTCTTGTAGACTTAATGCAAAAACGAGTGTATTTATTCCAAAGACTCTCTGTGAATTTGTGTAGTTTGTTGGTTACAACCGTGTTGTGGTGGCTGTGTCGTATTGATGATGATCTTGATACTGTGTCATGATTTATTTTTAATAGTTTATTCTGTAAAATTGTAAAACTCCATTACACACTCGTGGTCTTACACACAACTAAAAATACTTGTGTAAAATGTAAAATCATGGCAGGTTACTTTTTTACATGCAAAATATACACATTGCAACGTTGCCAGGCATATGGATGGTCATACGTACGTATGTAGTTACGATTATAGGTATTCCATTCCTACCTAGAAATCGTAGTCCAAAGTTGTTTCTACTCCATCATTACTTGGTAAGTTATAGTTGTAGTTCTGGTTGCTGCTGCTCCTGCCTCTGAGAATTTGTTTGTTGGTTGGTCTACAGAAATGATTGTACTGGTTTCTTAGATAAAGACAACGAACGGCCGGCCGGTCTTCTACTTGTGGCAGTGGTAGAGTGCTTTTTTTGTTCCAGTTGCTGATGATGATGACGACGATGACGATGTTGGTGTTTATTTAAGTCATACTCTTACATTTAAATTGAATAGAGTTTGATTTTTTTCATTTAGTTTTTTTTTTGTTCTACTCGTGTTCTGCAAGATGTTGGGACAGTGTGCAAAGTAATTGTTAGTAACACCTGCTTACAGATGTGGATGTTGATGCTGATGATGACGACCACGATTATGATGGTGTTATTGGAGGTTGTTTTTTTTTTGCTATGTTCTTATTGTTTTATTATTCATTCTTTAAAAGTTGGTTACTTGACTCGGTGACTGGCAAACAGAGGTTGTTGAGGTTGACTTAACTAGTGATCTAGTAAGATTTTCCTCAATGAGGTTTTCGTTTTGTTCGTTTGTCTACATTTTTTTTTGTTATGTTCAAGTTTTAGGACTTTAGTTTTAACTGTTTTCAATGTTGATTTAGTTAAAAGCTTGTTGTTGCCGTTTTAAAGGGTGTTGAAAAAAGTAATGTTAATAGCAGTGTAGGCAAATTGGTATGTATTTTATAATGTAGTCTACAGTTTGGACTAGTTAGTTATAGTGTGAAAAGAGGATGTATATACATAAAATAAGAAGAAATACACCTATGCCTCTACCGGGCCTGTTCTGCGCTCCTTAACCAGTGCCTCAGTTGGGAATCGAACCCACCACCTCCGGTTTTCCAGACTAGAACACTAACCACTAATATACCGGAAAACACAGTTTGGACTAAAGACTAGTGTAAAACATTTTCTAAGCTTCAATTTAGAGTGTACTATATAGAGCAGACTATAGACTAGACTATAGACTAGACTTTAGACTAGACTATAGACTAAACTATAGACTAGACTAAAGACTAGACTATAGACTAGACTATAGATTAGACTATAGACTAGACTATAGACTAGAATATTTACTAGACTATAGACTAGACTATAGACTATACTATAGACTATACTATAGACTAGACTATAGATTAGACTATAGAGCAGACTATAGACTAGACTAGTCTATAGTCTAGTCTACAGTATAGTCCATAGTCTAGTCTATAGTATAGTCTAGTCTATAGTCTATAGTATAGTCTAGTCTATAGTCTAGTCTGTAGTCTAGTCTATAGTCTAGTCTATAGTCTAGTCTATAGTCTAGTCTATAGTCTAGTCTGTAGTCAAGTCTATAGTCTAGTTTATAGTCTAGTCTATAGTCTAGTCTATAGTCAAGTCTATAGTCAAGTCTATAGTCTAGTCTATAGTCTAGTTTATAGTCTAGTCTATAGTCTAGTCTATAGTCTAGTCTATAGTCTAGTCTATAGTCTAGTCTATAGTCTAGTCTATAGTCTAGTCTATAGTCTAGTCTATAGTCTAGTTTATAGTCTAGTTATAGTCTAGTTTATAGTCTAATCTATAGTCTAGTCTATAGTCTAGCCTATAGTCTAGTTTATAGTCTAGTCTATAGTCTAGTCTATAGTCTAGTCTATAGTCTAGTCTATAGTCTAGTCTATAGTCTAGTCTATAGTCTAGTCTATAGTCTAGTCTATAGTCTAGTCTATAGTCTAGTCTATAGTCTAGTCTATAGTCTAGTCTATAGTCTAGTCTATAGTCTAGTCTATAGTCTAGTCTATAGTCTAGTCTATAGTCTAGTCTATAGTCTAGTCTATAGTCTAGTCTATAGTCTAGTCTATAGTCTAGTCTATAGTCTAGTCTATAGTCTAGTCTATAGTGAATTAACAGCTCTTTTTTCCACACCCTTATTCCACATAAGCATTGTCTTGTTCTTTTAACCTCTCTCTCGTGATTGTTCATCAATTCGTATGGTGATATTTTCATTTTATTGCATTTATTTTTTTTTGTTCTCAACAATCTTTGCCATTTGATTTAGTTGTTGTAACATTCTGTTTGTACTTGCAGTCATATTCTCTTGTATGGCAAACAAATCTGTTTTGGTGTTTTTTTTTGCAGCAATCATTATTTCCTTTATGTAGTTTAGATTGTATTTTATTGTTTAAATGTTGACCATTATTTTGTTTATCAAATTGACATAATTTTTTTTTCTTATTTCTACAATTTTATTTAGTCGTACTTTAAAGTGGATCATAGGAACTCTTATTTATATTTCCCCTGGAGAGTAAAGAAAACTAGAACAGAGATCTAAATGTGGGTGCAAAAGAAATCTTTTACGAGTTAAAGCTGAATATATTTTATCAGTTGATGTGGTGTTGCAGATATTGATTTAGTGGATGCTGATATTGTTGGTCGCTAACATTGTTAAATATGGAGAGAGATTCTATAAAATTTAAATAATTTTACAGTGAGGAATCGAAACTTTTAACGTTTTATTTCTGTACAAATGTTTCCCATCTCTGTTCTTAATTTATTTTTTAATAGCAGATCCCACTGTGCTATTTACAAATGAATTTATTGATGTGATTACTGGTACTGTTCTCAGTTTTTTAACGACAATATTTAAAATCAACTTTATTTTTGCCATTCTAGTAATTCAACTCTTTTTTTCTCCAGCTTTTTTTTAAATATTATTAAAGAATAGTATGAATTCATATTCCTTTATAACAAATTATATTTAAAAAAAAAAATCTGCAAAAAAGAGAAAAAACTCAAAAATAATATGAGGGTCTGGACAATAATTTAAAATTCTTTTTTATTGTTTAGCATTTTATGTATAACAATAAACTGATTTTTTAGTACATGGAAATTGAACACAATGGGACATCAAATATTTTTTGTTTTCAAATACCAACTACGTGTAGAATGCAAAATATAAAGTACAAAACAAAGCAGCAAAAATTTTTGCATTTCAATTTTTTTTTAATAAAAAATTAAAAAAAAAATACAAAGAATTAGTAGAACACGTACAAAATACTCTACTTTATATACAACCAACAAATACACAGTATTATGCAGCAGCAGCAGCAACAGTAGTTGAACTCAAAGTCGATGCCACAGATTTTATTTCAATTTTGATTTCTGTGTTTTTTTTTTTTATTATTTTGTTAAATGAATAAAACCACAATTCCAACTGTGAACGGAGTGAAAGGTTTCAATCAAAATGCATGATTAAACTAAAAACAAAAATACAACAACAGCAGCAATAATAACAATAATAATAATAATAACAGAACAACAACAACACTAAATATAATATTGGAACATAAAATAAATTGACAAACAAAACATTTTGGAATGGAATATGAAAAAAAAATATAAAAATAAAAGAACTTTTTTTAATACATTTAAGTGTTTTTATTTTACTCAGTCCCTCTTGCTCGGTTGGTCCATGTGTGTCAGTCTGTGTTTTGTTGATGTTGAACGACTTTCAAACTAATTGTTGATTGACTACAAGCAGCAGCATTGTTCTATGCAACAACAATAAATTCTTTATATGCATATGAATGAGTACACTATTTGGTATTTTAAAAAGGGTAATTTGTTGTCAGAATCAGAATCATGTTTGATTTTATATTATTTAATAAAGTTGGAAACAGTGGGTCGCAGTATCCCATTGCAAAGAAACTGCACTCTCTCGATTCTAATATAACTCACAGTATAAACTTCATATACAACATAGAATGGCAAGTCATGGAACTTATCCAGTAAAAACTTGTTAGTGACTTGTACTTACTCAATACCTTACTTGTCAATGATTAGTTCTTACCACCTGCATATGTATTCAGGGACGCAGGAGTTCAAAGGGAAACTACGACTATAGTCCAGAATAGTAAAGACTACAGTTCAGAAAAGACAAAAGTTTACAATTAAGCTAAAAATATAGTCCACATAATAGTAAAACTATAGTCCAAACTTTAGTAAATACCATAGCCCAAACTAAAGTCTAGAACATAGTCCATACTATAGTAAAGACTATAGTCCAGACTATAGTAAAGCCTATAATCCAGACTATAGTAAAGCCTATAGTGCAGACTATAGTAAAGCCTTTAGTCCAGACTATAGTAAAGCCTATAATCTAGACTATAGTAAAGCCTATAGTCCAGACTGTAGTAAAGCCTACAGTCCAGACTTTAGAAAAGATAATAGTCCAGACTATTACAAAGACTATAGCCTAGACCATAGTCCAGACTATAATAAAAACTATAGTCCAGACTATCGTAAAGACTATAGTCCAGACTATAGTAAAGCCTATAATACAGGATATAGTTAAGCCTATAGTCCAGACTACAGTAAAGCCTATAGTCCAGACTGTAGTAAAAACTACAGTCCAGACTCTTGTAAAAACTATAGTCCAGACTATAGTAAAAACTATACTCCAGACTATAGTAAAAACTATAGTCCAGACTATAGTAAAGACTATAGCCCAGACTATAGTAATGACTATAGTCCAGACTATAGTACAGACTATAGTCCAGACTATAGTAAAGACTATAGTCCGGACTATAGTAAAGACTATAGTCCAGACTAGAGTAAAGACTATAGTCCAGACTATAGAAAAGACTATAGTAAAGACTATAGTAAAGACTATAGTCCAGACTATAGTAAAGACTACAATCCAGACTATAGTAAAGACTATAGTCCAGACTATAGTAAAGACTATAGTCCAGACTATAGTAAAGACTACAATCCAGACTATAGTAAAGACTATAGTCCAGACTATAGTAAAGACTATAGTCCAGACTATAGTAAAGACTATAGTAAAGACTACAATCCAGACTATAGTAAAGACTATAGTCCAGACTATAGTAAAGACTACAATCCAGACTATAGTAAAGACTATAGTCCAGACTATAGTAAAGACTATAGTCCAGACTATAGTAAAGACTACAATCCAGACTATAGTAAAGACTATAGGCCAGACTATAGTAAAGACTATAGGCCAGACTATAGTAAAGACTATAGTCCAGACTATAGTAAAGACTATAGTCCAGACTATAGTAAAGACTATAGTCCAGACTATAGTAAAGACTATAGTAAAGACTATAGTAAAGACTATAGTAAAGACTATAGTAAAGACTATAGTCCAGACTATAGTAAAGACTATAGTCCAGACTATAGTAAAGACTACAATCCAGACTATAGTAAAGACTATAGTCCAGACTATAGTAAAGACTATAGTCCTGACTATAGTAAAGACTATAGTCCTGACTATAGTAAAGACTATAGACCAGACTATAGTAAAGACTATAGTCCAGACTATAGTAAAAGACTATAGTCCAGACTATAGTAAAGATTATAGTCCAGATTATAGTAAAGACTATAGTCTAGACTATAGTAAAGACTATAGTCTAGACTATAGTAAAGACTATAGTCTAGACTATAGTCGAGACTATAGTAAAAACTATAGTCCAGACTATAGTCGAGACTATAGTAAAAACTATAGTCCAGACTATAGTAAAAACTATAATCCAGACTGTAGTAAATACTATATGTAGTCCAGAATATAGTAAATACTATAGTCCAGACTATATTAAAGACTATAAAGACTATATAGTAAAAACTATAGTCCTGACTATAGTAAAAACGATAATCCAGACTATAGTAAAAACTATAGTCCAGACTATAGTAAAATCTATAGTCCAGACTATAGTAAAAACGATATTCCAGACTATAGTAAAAACTATAGTCCAGACTATAGTAAAGACTATAAAGACTATATAGTAAAAACTATAGTCCAGACTATAGTAAAAACGATAATCCAGACTATAGTAAAAACTGTAGTTCAGACTACAGTAAAACCTGTAGTCCAGACTATAGTAAAAACGATAATCCAGACTATAGTAAAAACTATAGTCCAGACTATAGTAAAAACTATAGTCCAGACTATAGTAAAAACTATAGTCCAGACTATAGTAAAAACTGTAGTCCAGACTATACTAAAAACTCTAGTCCAGACTATAGTGAAGACTATAGTAAAGACTATAGTCCAGGCTATAGTAAAGAGCATAGTTCAGACTATTTTAAAGACTATAGTCCAAACTGTTCTAAAGACCATAGTGCAGACTATAGTAAAGACTATAGTCCAGACTTTAGTCTAGACTATATTCCAGACTATAGTATATACTTTTGTCCAGACTGTAGTAGAAACTGCAGTCCAAACTATAGTAAAAACTATAGTCCAGACTTTAGTTTATACTATAAGTCTGGATTATATTTTTTTTTTAGCAAGCACTATAGTCCACACTATAGCAAAGACTAAAGTCCATGTTATTCCATAAACTAAAGACACTTCAAATACAGCTGTTCATACGAGCTCCACTATTTCGCTTTTAGATACCAATTACTACTACCCACAAATAATTTATTTAAAGAACCTTCGAACTTTCGACATTTATGGTCAATCGAATTTAACTAGTTCAAACATTTCAGTATCTTTTTGTCCTCCACAAAATACTTTTCGAAATAACGATCTATTGTATTGTATTATATTCCATTCTGTTCTAGCAAAACTGATTGACTTTTCATCGTTCAACATGTCAATTTGAGTCAGGAAATCCCAGCATGAATCATTTTACAAATAATAAAGGAGAAAAAAAAACAACAACAACAAAAAAATGTGAAATGCATGCAAAACAAAAACTATCATATTCATGTTCGAACATATGTCCAAATGTGCATATCAGTTTAAGTCAAATATGTATTATTTTATATACACACATACATAACCATGTACTTAGTAAGTCAATACGAATGGAGTTACAGTATAATGTTTAGAAAGAGGACATAGAATTTATTCACATTGATAACAAGATCTGAAAATTATCGATCATTATCTGGACTCTCATGTGACATGGAGAATTTAGTCATGTTCTGTGATATCAGATGTGATAGAATTTCACAGACAATTTGTCCAACTCAGCTGATATCTCCAAAATTCTCCACTTCTAATATTCACCACCAATATTTCCCAAACACCACCAAACTGTTCTATTACATCAAACACCACTGTCTATCTAGAAAAAAAGACCCAAGTGAAACTAACAAAACTTTATTAAAAACTTTAGTATGGAGCAACAAAAAAAAAACACACAAAGTAACTCCCACTTTTTAGAGCATCACATTTAATAGGGACATTGTATGAGTATTTACCAGATAAATAAACAAACAAAAAATGTCTATAACAAAACAAGTAAGAAATTATAGTCGGGCGAGGCCGACCATATAATACCCTACACCTGTTACAAAAATAAAATGTGATTTAGTTTTCATAATAAAGCATTTAAGTTGACTTGTGTCAGATACATATACTTAAGCCATTTATTGTTGAATAAAGTTGTGGACATTTAAGTCAAATTTTGAAGGGGGATTTGTATAGGGGCTATGGTCAAATGAGACCCTATAATTACAAAATTCATGCGAGTCATCAAGGCTAGTATAGAACTTGGTTTTGCAGCTTTTTGTCGAGATACGAGTATATTAAACATAATTATAAACTTAAAATCCGTATTCGTCGTTTTCAGTTGTATGGGGTCTAGGTGAAATAATGGACCGATGTTAACCATTTTCAATAAGCTTCGTCTCCGGTACCATAGAAGATCATGTGCCAAATTTCATTGAATTATCTTCAAAATTGCGACCTGTAGTTTGATTACAAGGTTTACAAGCCCTATTCGGGGGTTCAGTTGTATGGGGGCTAGATGAGAAAATGGACCGATGTTAACCATTTTCAATAGGCTTCGTCTCTGGGACAATAGAAGATCATGTGCCAAATTTCATTGAATTATCTTCAAAATTGAGACCTGTAGTTTGATTACAAGGTTTACAAGCCCTATTCGGGGGCTCAGTTGTATGGGGGCTAGGTGAAATAATGGACCAATATTAACCATTTTCAATAGGCTTCGTCCCTGGGCCAATAGAAGATCATGTGCCAAATTTCATTGAATTATCTTCAAAATTGCGACCTGTAGTTTGATTACAAGGTTTACATGGACGGACAGACGGACGGACATAGCTAAATCGACTCAGAAAATGATTCTAAGCCGATTGGTATACTTTAAGGTGGGTATAGGACCAATATTATTGTGCGTTACAAACATCAGCACAAATCCAATATACCCTCCCCACTAAAGTGGTGTAGGGTATAAAAAGAAAACTAAACTTAGCAAAATAAAATATCTAGTCAATATCCCATAAATATGACTAACAGTAGCTCAACTTGTGTTGTTAGCATGGAGTACGAGTATCTTATGGATTGTCTAAAAACAAATTTAAATTGAACCTTGTTTATTTTATAAAGTTTTTTTTCTATATTTTTTTATCCAATATTTTGTTTTTGTGTACTTAACAATTTTCAATTGCAGCTGTAACATTTTCATACTCGTACTCATAGTATGATTATTTTAAATAAACTATTCAACCATTTTTAGACATAATCGTACGTGTTTATCCAAAAAAAAAAAAAAACAAAACAACAACTATAAGATTGAATATTGCAAATTGTATGTATGTAGTATGACTCATATATTTATCTATTTCTGTTGTATTCTAAATGCAAAACTTAATAGTCATACTTACTAACAATATATTAGAGTATATGGATGGATTTTTTTTCATTTCCATTTACTTATTTAGTTTGATGTTTTGTTACATGAGAAAATATCATTAATTGGTTGGAAATTGCAAGAGGAAATTTGTATACTCAGTTGTTTAGATTTTTTTTTGTTTATTAAATAGAAATCTTGTAAAAAGTAATTAATGATCTCAACAAATTTATAGGGTCTATAAAGGAAATTCAGTAGTTATTGTTTTTTTTTTTTTTTAAAAAAAGATGATAAACTTAAACGCTGGAGTAATAAGGGGTTTTTAGTTACTTTTTATTTACTTACAAGGATTATGTCGCTCATTGACTACAAGACTGGCATAATCCAAAAAAAGTCGTTTCGAGAAAATTAATAGCCTATAGTGCAGTCTATAGTCTATGTCTATAGGTCCGATCTATAGTCTAGTCGATAAGTTAGTATCGAGTCTATAGTCGAAGTCTTAGTCTAGTCTATAGTTTTGAGTCTAGTCTCTAGTCTAAGCTGAGTCTAGTCTATAGTCCTAGTCTGGTAGTCTCGTCTATAAGTCTAGTCTTAGTATGTCTATAGTATAGTCTAATAGTCTAGGAATTGCTAGGTATAGTCTAGTCTATAGTCTAGTCTATAGTCTGTCCCTGTAGTCTAGTCTGTAGGCTAGTCTGTAGTCTAGTCTATAGTCAGTCTATAGTCTATTCCTATAGTCTAGTCTATAAGTCTAGTCTATAGTCTAGTCTATAGTCTAGTCTTGTCAGTCATAGTCTATCTATATCTAGTCTATAGTCTAGTCTATGTCTAGTCTAATAGTCCTAGTCATAGTCTAGTCCTATATCTAGGTCTATAGTCTAGTCTAGAGTCTAGTCTAGCTAGTCTATAGTCTAGTCTATAGTCTAGTCTATAGTCTAGTCTATAGTCTAGTCTATAGTCTAGTCTATAGTCTAGTCTATAGTCTAGTCTATAGTCTAGTCTATAGTCTAGTCTATAGTCTAGTCTATAGTCTAGTCTATAGTCTAGTCTATAGTCTAGTCTATAGTCTAGTCTATAGTCTAGTCTATAGTCTAGTCTATAGTCTAGTCTATAGTCTAGTCTATAGTCTAGTCTATAGTCTAGTCTATAGTCTAGTCTATAGTCTAGTCTATAGTCTAGTCTATAGTCTAGTCTATAGTCTAGTCTATAGTCTAGTCTATAGTCTAGTCTAGTCTATAGTCTAGTCTATAGTCTAGTCTATAGTCTAGTCTATAGTCTAGTCTATAGTCTAGTCTATAGTCTAGTCTATAGTCTAGTCTATAGTCTAGTCTATAGTCTAGTCTATAGTCTAGTCTATAGTCTAGTCTATAGTCTAGTCTATAGTCTAGTCTATAGTCTAGTCTATAGTCTAGTCTATAGTCTAGTCTATAGTCTAGTCTATAGTCTAGTCTATAGTCTAGTCTAGTTAGTCTATAGTCTAGTCTATAGTCTAGTCTATAGTCTAGTCTATAGTCTAGTCTATAGTCTAGTCTATAGTCTAGTCTATAGTCTAGTCTATAGTCTAGTCTATAGTCTAGTCTATAGTCTAGTCTATAGTCTAGTCTATAGTCTAGGTCTATAGTCTAGTCCTATAGTCTAGTCTTAGTCTAGTCTATAGTCTAGTCTATAGTCTAGTCTATAGTCTAGTCTATAGTCTAGTCTATAGTCTAGTCTATAGTCTAGTCTATAGTCTAGTCTATAGTCTAGTCTATAGTCTAGTCTAGTCTAGTCTATAGTCTAGTCTATAGTCTAGTCTATAGTCTAGTCTATAGTCTAGTCTATAGTCTAGTCTATGTCTAGTCTATAGTCTAGTCTATAGTCTAGTCTATAGTCTAGTCTATAGTCTAGTCTATAGTCTAGTCTATAGTCTAGTCTATAGTCTAGTCTATAGTCTAGTCTATAGTCTAGTCTATAGTCTAGTCTATAGTCTAGTCTATAGTCTAGTCTATAGTCTAGTCTATAGTCTAGTCTGCTAGCTAAGTCTAGTCTATAGCCTAGTCTATAGTCTCGTCTATGGGTTAGTCTAGTCTATAGTCTAATCTATGGTCTAGTCTCCCTCAACCCTAACAATTGCAATTAGAGCGACACTATGTCTCTGCTTAACTGCAGAGAGGAACCAGCAACCTCATCCTATTCACTACTGAGAGGGCTCCATGATCTCTGAAGCAGCACTTTGGGTAAATATTGGGTTTTCCGAATTATGTGTCAATATAAATAAGGAACTGTCTTTTTATTGAGTGAAGTCATCACGAAATGGAAATTAACTATTTGATTATTGGAATTGAATCCAACAATTTTGGTGACAAGAGAGGCAATCCCAACTTTAACCACAGTTGCGTAGCCTGTCCAAATATTACAACTATTTAAATGGCAAAGATTTTCCCGAAATAACAAGACATACTAAATTAATACTAATACACCTCTGTTGGGAACAAAGTTGACACTAAAGCTAAGATAGACAGGAGGATGAAGAGGCGGATGAATTCAGAGAATGGCGCGAAATCGATTGAGTATATTGAGAGTATATTGACTTAGATACATATGTACTTTTGAAATTACGCAAATGTCTAAGAACAGTCACTGTAGAAGATCGGAGGTGGTTTAATTTTCATTTAAGAAACAGTTAAACCGATGTTAATAGTTTTTATGCCTCTTAAATTTATTTGCTGAGTTTAGCAAGTGTTTTAAGAAAATATGCAATATAATTTATTTATAATTTCTTGATTTTTGTTATCGTCATACATATTTCTCGATTGTAGACGTTGCTGCTGTCGTTTTTTGCAAGTTCTTGTTGTTATTTTTGTGCTGATAACAATGTTTAAACATAAATTAAACTTGTTAAACATATTCAAATTAATATGATGACTATGTGACAATCGTTTGTCACACAGAGTCAGTCAAAATGTGTGTTTGTTTGCGGTGAATATTTGTTTGTTTAAGTATGTATGTTGGTCGATCGGTCTTTCTTTCTATACAAGTAGCAACAAACAAACAGTTGTTGCATTCGTTTGTATGATTTTATACAATTTTCATATTTTTTTTTAGTTTTATTTATTCGTTTATTTTTTGTGATTTCTGTATTTATGAGTTTATAAATTAAAACTGACAATATTTTATTCGTTTATGATTTTTTTTGCACTTTTTTTCAATTTGATTTAATTTTTTTTCTTTTTTCCATTTCATTTTTTTAAGCATTTGCAAAAAAAAAGTTTGTGTTGGCTGTTGTGTTGTGTCGTTTTTTTTTGCTGTTTCGAACCCGTAATGGTTGAATTATAAATTGACATGTAACACGTTATTAAAAAAAATATTATAAATATGAACGAAGCATGTCTACTTTATTTTAGGTATAAATATTTGTATTATAATAATCCTAAGTTATACATTTATGGTAGCTGGCCTCGAAAGGGGGGTGGGGGGTGTCGAAGGGTAGTTAATGTTGTATACAATGAAATGCATTTTGTGGCGACTTAAAACAATACAATTGAAGTTTATTGAAAGTTGTTAGTGTTAAAGTGTCAATTTGTGATTTGTATTCAATTATTAAATTTAAAAATAGAAAAAATATACATTGTTGTATTTCGTTTTTTATTCTTTTACATATTTGGCTTCAAAAAAAAATCGCAAAACAAACAAAATGATTGGCATATAACATTTTGCAACTGGAAAAAAACCAACAACATCATACCTACTTTCAATTAAAAAGTTTTCTTTGGATTTACATTGTCATACGAGTATTTTTGGAGTTTTCAGATATTATTTCTTATGATCCATATAGAGATCATAATAATAATTATTTTTTTTTTAGTTAGAGTCATTACAGTTTGTCATGAGAATATAATGTAGTTTTTGACCTAACTTAATAGGGAATCCGATTGGAAGCCTCTGCCAATTTCTGACTTTTTATGCGAAAATCCATTTTTGATGAAAAATTTAAGAATGATAGATTCTATAGCAGATTTTAGGTTTTACAAAAATCAATTTTTTTGTGGAAAATTATGAGTGACTTTTAAATTTTTTATGGAGAATTAGATCATAGTGGTCCCAGATTTTTATTATTTTCTCATTTAGAGAGTTACATATTTTAAGATCTTCAGATAAAAAGCGATTGGAGGAAAATATGTATATGTGAACACGTTTGAAGCTTACATACACATGCACATAAGGCTCTACATTAGGTTTATAACTTTTATACAATTTTGAATCGGTCCATTCCAAATAGACTATAAAAATGTACGTTTAAGGTGTATATTACTTTTTTCCGAGATTTGAAAGGTTTTTGGTTTTTGCACCAAAATGACTCGAGTGAAATGTTCATTATTAGAACACTATGGGCTACTACGGCCTTATTTTGGTTACAACCATACTCTACCCCCAGTTTAGCTTTTTCCGGTAAAAAAATATTTTTGGTGGAAAATAGGAGTAATAACATATTTTCGCTATTTTAAAGGGTCTACTTACGATTTTTACTTCTTCATACAATTCATTGAATTTTTGGATTTTCAATACCTTGTTAATGGAAGCGTTATGAAAGGATTTGCTGTTTTCATAGTTAGTTAGTTAGTAACTCAGTTGGCAAATTAGTTAGTTAGTTAGTTGTTAGTTAGTTAGTTAGTTAGTTAGTTGTTAGTAGTTAGTTAGTTAGTTAGTTAGTAGTTAGTTAGTTAGTTAGTTAGTTAGTCAGTTTGTAGTTAGTAGTTAGTTAGTTAGTTAGTTAGTTAGTTAGTAGTTAGTTAGTTTTAGTTAGTTAGTTAGTTAGTTAGTTAGTTAGTTAGTTAGTTAGTAGTTAGTTAGTTAGTAGTTAGTTAGTTAGTTAGTTAGTTAGTTAGTTAGTTTAGTTAGTTAGTTGTTAGTTAGTTAGTTAGTTAGTTAGTTAGTTAGTTAGTTAGTTAGTTAGTTAGTTAGTTAGTAGTTAGTTAGTTAGTTAGTTAGTTAGTTAGTAGTTAGTTAGTTAGTTAGTTAGTTAGTTAGTTAGTTAGTTAGTTAGTTAGTAGTTAGTTAGTAGTTAGTTAGTTAGTTAGTTAGTTAGTTAGTTAGTTAGTTAGTTAGTTAGTTAGTTAGTTAGTTAGTTAGTTAGTTAGTTAGTTAGTTAGTTAGTTAGTAGTTAGTTAGTTAGTAGTTAGTTAGTTAGTTAGTAGTTAGTAGTTAGTTAGGTAGTTAGTTAGTTAGTTAGTTAGTTAGTTAGTTAGTTAGTAGTTAGTTAGTTAGTTAGTTAGTTAGTTAGTTAGTTAGTAGTTAGTTAGTTAGTTAGTTAGTAGTTAGTTGTAGTTAGTTAGTTAGTTAGTTAGTTAGTTAGTTAGTTAGTTAGTTAGTTAGTTAGTTAGTTAGTTAGTTAGTTAGTTAGTTAGTTAGTTAGTTAGTTAGTTAGTTAGTTAGTTAGTTAGTTAGTTAGTTAGTAGTTAGTTAGTTAGTTAGTTAGTTAGTTAGTTAGTTAGTTAGTTAGTTAGTTAGTTAGTTAGTTAGTTAGTTAGTTAGTTAGTTAGTTAGTTAGTTAGTTAGTTAGTTAGTTAGTTAGTTAGTTAGTTAGTTAGTTAGTTAGTTAGTTAGTTAGTTAGTTAGTAGTTAGTTAGTTAGTTAGTAGTTAGTTAGTTAGTTAGTTAGTTAGTTAGTTAGTTAGTTAGTTAGTTAGTTAGTTAGTTAGTTAGTTAGTAGTTAGTTAGTTAGTTAGTTAGTTAGTTAGTTAGTTAGTAGTTAGTTAGTTAGTTAGTTAGTTAGTTAGTTAGTTAGTTAGTTAGTTAGTTAGTTAGTTAGTTAGTAGTTAGTTAGTTAGTTAGTAGTTAGTTAGTTAGTTAGTTAGTTAGTTAGTTAGTTAGTTAGTTAGTTAGTTAGTTAGTTAGTTAGTTAGTTAGTTAGTTAGTTAGTTAGTTAGTTAGTTAGTTAGTTAGTTAGTTAGTAGTTAGTTAGTTAGTTAGTTAGTTAGTTAGTTAGTTAGTTAGTTAGTTAGTTAGTTAGTTAGTTAGTTAGTTAGTTAGTTAGTTAGTTAGTTAGTTAGTTAGTTAGTTAGTTAGTTAGTTAGTAGTTAGTTAGTTAGTTAGTTAGTTAGTTAGTTAGTTAGTAGTTAGTTAGTTAGTTAGTTAGTTAGTTAGTTAGTTAGTTAGTAGTTAGTTAGTTAGTTAGTTAGTTAGTTAGTAGTTAGTTAGTTAGTTAGTTAGTTAGTAGTTAGTTAGTTAGTTAGTTAGTTAGTTAGTTAGTTAGTTAGTTAGTTAGTTAGTTAGTTAGTTAGTTAGTTAGTTAGTTAGTTAGTTAGTTAGTTAGTAGTTAGTTAGTTAGTTAGTTAGTTAGTTAGTTAGTTAGTTAGTTAGTTAGTTAGTTAGTTAGTTAGTTAGTTAGTTAGTTAAAAGAACAAAAAATTTCTACCTAAACTTCATTTGTCTATTTAAGTTGCAGTTTCGTTGCAAAAATCATTTTCAATAATAATTGACTCGACTTCAATCAAAATGCTTCTAATGGACACAAAGTTCCTTGATACTTAAACGTTTCTTTGTTTACTTAGTTTTGAAATCCATATTCAATTTTTAGTTTATAATTGTGTTTCAATATTTTAGAAATACAGCAGCAAAAGCACAAACTATTGAATTATAAGAGTATTCAATTGCCACTCATATCCATCCGTGTCTTTTGATTGTACATTATTTTTTTTACTATTTTTACTAAATTTATTTTGATTTCATTGCCACTTTTTATTTTGGTGAACAGAAATCTTAGTAGAGAAAAAAAAAACCTTAAGTGGCAATTGCAATCAGTATCACAGCATGTCTATTCCCAAACATATCACTGCTACCAGCTGTGTTAAGATTTTTCTTCAATTTTAATGATCACCTTCGAAACAAACAAAAAAACAGAAAATATTAAAACAAATAAATAAACAGTAGTATGTAGTTCCAAGTATATTAAAAAAAAAATAGAAACATTATTGGAAGACTGCAAAATAAATATAGATTTTGTGAAATATTCACATTCACATTCGCATTTTTTTTTTTTTTTTTTGTATGGCTAGACAAAAGTCTTCTCATAAGCATCGATTTTTGGTTAAATTAAATGAATGTGTTCAATTCTTGGTTTTTTAATAAAACTTTTAAGATAATTTTTTTATATCTGCAATGACTAGAGGAAAACAAATACTGCAACTGGTGTTTGGGGATTAATTATTTTTGCAAAAATATCTATACAAATAGACTTGCAAATAGACAGACAGATAGACAGTTACAGACTTACATAGTGTTTTTGAGCAAATTACTTAACTTTTCATATTGATTCCCATACAATTTCGTAAACAATTTATGGTTAAATAATAAAAGTGTTTGTAGTCTTTGGAAAATTTATGTTTTTGTCGTTAAATTGTCTAATAAAAAGTAAAAGGATCTGTGTAGTTTATTATTAAATGACTCGAATTGTTGGTCATTTTACTATGAATAGTTTATTTTGCTTTTATTAAATAATGACATACTGAATCGTAAAGTAATTTTATGTTGATTATTAGGAAAATTACAATTGATAACTTTACTACTTAAATATAATATTTGTGCCTGAAAGATAACCGTACACACACTGTATTCCAATAATTCCCCGTTAACATATTTTCAACACAGCCACTTTCTTTGAGAGGTATCTGTTGTCCTTATTGTAACAGCACGAACTTATACCGATAAATTGATTTCCCAGTGCAGCAGTTTTTAAAAAACAGTGCATCTCTTTGCGCGATTTAAGTTCAAACACAACCACCTCGTGCACCCCTAAGTCGCCTCAGACATCTACTCTTTTCGGTGCCCTTAGTATCAGATAGATTTGGTTTTCTGGTCAGACCACGAGCCAAGATTTCAAGATTTCATTTATTTACCCATTAAAATTCATTACATAACATTTAGGTTCTCTTACAAAACTAAAACAATTAATACATTCTTCCTACATACTACGGTATTAATAATGGACTTTCCAATATTCTCATAAAATATAGCTATGCTATGACGCTTACTAAAACATTCTGTTCACTCTCGATACATTCCCCAAAAAAGGGATTAAAAAAGGGATACATTCAAAGCTTACTTACTAAAACTTACATCTAATAACAAAGAACTTACAAACTAGAATAAAAATATTCACAAAAGACCACGAGCCAAATGATTCCGTCCAATTTATAGTACCGGCAGAATAGAGGTGCTCGTATCACCTCTAACCCCAGAATTGCAATAACAATAAGTTTAGGGCCAATATAACATGCCCTGGGGTCATCAAAGCTTATAGGGAATGGGCTCCATTGGTTTCAATTTAAAACCCAACAATTAAGGGCGTTACACCAAGAAGATTTTTGCGAAACTCAAGAAGAAATTGCATAACCAATGAAAGCGACAGCTGGATTCATCCTGAAGCGGGGAAATTAGGTGTCATACTAATTAAAGTGTAGTAACCTTGAAAAAAGGTATTGTACCGATAGAATATAGGTACTCATAGCACCTCCATACCACGCGATTGCATAACAACAAAGTGAGGGCTATTTTCCAATATAACGTGCCCAAGAGTCATCGAAGCTTATAGCTAATACACCCCGTAGATTTCAACTTGATTTTCGCTAGCTTGCATAATCAATGGAAGCTATAGATGGATTCATCCTTAGGCGGGGAAATCTGGTGCTA
>NW_023996953.1:5000-7500 GCF_015586225.1 Lucilia sericata
CAGACAGACAGACAACAGACAGACAACAGACAACAGACAAAACAGACAGACAGACAGACAATACAGACAGACAGACATACAACAGACAGAAGACAGACAGACAGACAGACAGACAGACAAGACAGACAGACAGACAGACAGGACCAGAAGACAGACAGACATACAGACAGACAGTACAGACAGACAGACACAGGACAGACAGACAGACAGACAGACAGACAGAAGACAGACAGACAGACAGACAGACAGAAAACAGACAGAAGACAGACAGACATACAGAAGACAATACATACATAAATACATACATACATTACTACATAAACATACATACATACATACATACATACATACATACATACATACATACATACACATACAGCATACTTACATACAACAGAAGACATACATACATATACATACCATGTAACAACAAAGACATACATACATTACATAAGATCATACATACTACACTAAATACATACATACATAAATAAAAATACAGGTCAGTTGAGTATTCATTGTGAACGGACGTGTTATTACAGAGCGCTCGCTAAATATTTGAAAAACAACCCTTATAACCAAAAATCAATTTATCAAAATAACTTTAATATAAACTTTATATACTATCGCAAGTACCTGTGAAAAATAAAGTGAATCTGTGCACTCGTTTTTTATAAAAATTAAAAATAAAAATTAAAAAAGATTGTTATATTTATATTTTATACTAAAGAGAAAGTGCTAGATATCTCTTAAAAATGAGTAAACAAATTAACTATCTCTCAGCAACAAGTGCTCTCTGCAGTACATGTAATAAATCTCTGCCAATATCAGGAGATTATGTTAGTTGTCAAAACTGTGGCTGCAAATACCACTACTCTCCGTGCGCTACACTATCCGAGTCGACATACTCATTTATGAATGCCGAAAAGAAAGCGTCATGGAAATGCCATAAATGTAGAGGTGAACGGAGCAGGAGCAAATCGCCCAACAACCTCTATCAAGAAATTGTTCATGATGACCAACAACAACAGGAGCAACAACAAGATGAACAAACATCCAAAAAACAACAAAGGAACGACGAGGATGACGATAATCAAAATGAGGCAAACCCTAGCAATAAAAGATTTAAGGATTCAATGTACTTAAACACGCTGAACTCCAATGTAGCTGAGCTTAAGACCGATTTATCATCATTCAAATCAAATGTCGCAAACGACTTAAATGATATTAAGGCCAGTATTAGCTTGATAAACTCTAACATCATCACTTCTCAAAATGCGTTAAGAGAAGAGATGTCAAGTGCATTTTTAAAACTAACGGAGTCTATCTCCACTTTGGCAACAGAAGTCAGTGACCTCAAGAAAGAGAATACTGAAAAAAATATTCGCATAAAGAGTTTGGAAAATAAAATAAACTCAATCGAACAACAACTAATCAATAAGAACGTGGAAGTTAAAAATGTTCAGAATAACATAACACCAGTAGATGCAATCAAAACAATCGCCGCCTCTGTTAATGTTGACATACAAGACTCGGACATAAACAACGCATATAAAACAAAACATAATGAAAAAATTATTATTGAGTTCTGCTCTCTGAATAAAAAGAAAGAGATTATGTCAAAGCTACAAGGTCACAGAGTGAAAGGAGATTTATTCCACAATACTTTCGGTAAACCTAATTCTAACAGCAACGAACTTACAAACCAAACAAACCAAACCAACACCATATATATCAATGATGAATTGACTCCTAATAACCGTCGGCTCCTATGGCTGTCCAAAACTAAAGCTAAAGTAGTAGGATGGAAGTTTGTGTGGGTCCGTAATGGACATATATTTGCTAAAAAAAATGAAAATTCTACATCAATTTTGATTCAAACCTCGAGTGATATTGAATTAATCGCTTAATTTATTAATTTTCAATTACTTTTATTTGCAATTGCATGTATTAATAATAAACATTTCAAATAAAACTCTTAATTAATTAAATTATACATATTCTTTTATAAATAAAAATGAATAACATCACTTCAGAAACTCTTGAAAGCTTTAAACAAATTAAATCAGAAATAATAAGTTATCCCATTTCACTGATTTTTCTAAATATTCGTTCCATGCGCATAAACTTTAACTCATTTTTGGCAACAATCAATAACATATTAAATAAAATAAAAATAATTGTTCTAGTAGAAACAAACATAAATGATAATGAATGCTCTTTCTATAATATAAATGGATTTAATGCAACCTTTATGAACAGAGAAGGAAGATGCGGCGGAGGTATTGCTGTTTACATTAAAGATAATATTCAATTTACAGAGATTAAAATAAACACAACATCTTTCGAAGCAATACACATAAACATAGAAACAATAACAAAGTTGTCACTCTTTGCCATTTACAGGCCACCTTCATTAAATACAAGCTCTTTTATAAAAGAGTTAGATGAAGTAATAAAAACAAAAAATAAACGAAAAAATATTATTGTTGTTGGTGAC
>NW_023996953.1:12500-29361 GCF_015586225.1 Lucilia sericata
TAATACTACAGGAAGTCAAGAAGTATTCGGAGGTTCTTGAGTTCGACTAAGAATACAATCGCAAATACTACACGAAGTCAAGAAGAATTCGGAGGTTCTTGATTTCGACTAAGAATATAATCGTAAATACTACACGAAGTCAAGAAGTATTCGGGGGTTCTTGAGTTCGACTAAGAATACAATCGCAAATACTACACGAGTTAGTTACGAATGTAAGAAGAATTCGGGGGTTCTTACAATCGGCAATTCTACAAACTCACACTACTAGAGCAGGTATTGTGTTAGGTTCGGGCGGGGTACTTCGGTATCATGCACGAGTGCAACACGAACGGCAATATCAGCTCTCCCTCTAGTCACAAAACTCTGACCACTTATACATATTTCAACATAAACAAGTTAGGAATTATTAACTACTTACTTGTTTTATAGATTGTTTAATGTGTAACGTTTTGTATAATGGGATGTTTAATGTAAGATGGTTTATTCATACAATTTATCTATTGTATGTATAGGTTTTGTAACTGCCACGTTACATTCCCCTCCTACTTCCGAAAAAAAACATTGTTGCACAAAGCGAGTTTTCGGTCATACGACCTGCACTACCCGAAGGTATTATTTACCGAACTTAGGAAAGCTTCGGCTCGAAACTTATATGTGCTTATGTTTTTTTTTTTTTTTTTTGTTTTATGTGTTTTTTTTTTTTAACAAAATTTTATTTTATTTACCCAAGGAAAGGTTTTGGTTCTTCCTTGGCATCTGAGTCGCACCATTCCGTTTTTTACCCTAACCTGAACTTTTTGGTCGGCCCTTAGGGTATATCATCCACTGCGAAAGTTTCGCCGACCTCGGGGCATTGATGACTATACCCCGGAATGGATCATCAGAGTCCTCTCCTTCACTCAGCTCCGGTGCGTTAAGGTTAAGGATGTCATTTAGCAAGTCTTCCTGGTCCTGTTCTGTCCATGCTTCCTGGGGCGGATTTCTTGTATTCCCAGCTCTTCGGTGTTTACTACCTCATCCTCAATATTTGTAGCTCTGTTAATTGGCTGCAATGCTGGGACCGGACCTAATGTTATGGAGGGACTTGGTGTAGCCTCGTCGTGGTTAGATAAGGGCGCTAAAGGTGGAGGATCTTTGGATATAATGGTGTGCAGTGGATTAATTATCCGTTTTTCCCACACTTTTCTTGCTAAATCATCCACCTCAGGGGTGCCTGATTTGGCCAGTGGTGCCCTCTCCACAGAGTGGATCTTGGTCTTGCCTCGAATGGAGGAAGGAACGGTGGGTACATGCTTGGGCATAGCCGTCCTACGCAAATACGATTTAATCTTGCCTGGTGCTAAAGGTTTTGTATGTTGGCGCTCCATTTTAATACTGATGGATTAAATTTCGGTAGGCGGCCTTTTATAGTTTTTTTTTCTCTTTCAAATTTTTGGTGTATCGTGTCGATCGTAATACGGCTTAAGGTCTTGAACATGTGCCCTATACTGTTTACCCACGTTCGACTGTACTATATATATGTTCCTTGACGATTTTTCTAATACCTCGTAAGGACCCGAATACTTTGGCGCCAGTTTACTTGCGAAGTGTTCGGCTGCGGAGGATAAAAAATGGTTTCGTTTATACACCTTCTCACCAATTTTCGGATACCATTCTCGTCTTCGAAGGTTATAATACTTCTTTTGTCTTTCGGATGCCTGTTTGGCTATTTCCCTTATTTTGTTCCATTCCTTCGGTCCCGGTATCTGAGGAGAAACATAGTTTGGAGAATCTCCTTCTTCATAAATTTGATTCGGCTGTTTAAGATTTCTTCCAAATAAGACTTCGGCTGGGGGGGCTTTTGTTGTTTCGTGGACCGCGGTGTTAATACAAAACGCGATTTCTGCCAAGAAATTGTCCCAGTGACGGTTGATTCCCCTCCGTGGTCTGAGATATCAGAGTTTTTATTACCCGATTTGCTCTTTCGGTGGGATTTTCTTGGGGCGTGTAAGGAGCAGTTAGTATATGTTTAATTCCACATTCATTTAAAAACGTTTTCTACGGCCTTGCTTACGAACTGGGGGCCGTTATCCGAAATGATTGCCGAGGGACAGCCGAATCTGTATATGATCCTCTCTTTAAGAGCACCGATTACAGCTGCGGATGTGGCGCTCCGTAGAGGAATCAGCTCAATCCATTTGCTGAATTTATCTACGAACACGAGTAGCCAATTACGACCCGATGATGACCGTGGCAAAGGTCCTATAAAATCCATACTGACTATCTCCCAAGGGCGATTACTCGGCATGGTTGTCATTAATCCAGGTTTTTGTTGTTGCTCTACTTTGAACCGGCCACAAGTTGTACATGTTTGAACATAGCGTTGGATGTCCCGAATCATACCTGGCCAATAATAACTCTCTTGCGCGCGACGAACGGTCTTGTGTATTCCTAAGTGTCCTGCTGTTTTCGAATCGTGAACCTCCGCCAGTACTCGAGCGACATCGTGGGGTGCGACACAAAGTTTCCAGTTCGGGGTATTTATAACAGATGAGGGTCTCGAAAAATGACGGAAAAGCCGATCTCCAATAACTTGATAGCCCGGAAGATCCTTGGAAGAGTTACAGACCTTTTTCACTATTTTGTCATACCAACTGAGCTTCTTGGATACGACCATTGCCAATGGTTCCGAATTGCAGTCGGCTATCGGGTTTCTGGAAAGTGCATCAGCCACCACGTTAAGCTTTCCACGCCTATATTCGATTTCAAAATCATACTGCTGTATTTCCAGAGCCCACCGGGCTAGACGACCGGAGGGGTTTTGAATGGAATGTAACCATTTTAGGGACTGGTGGTCGGTTATTACCGTAAACCGATATCCCTCTAAGTAGGGCCTCATTTTACGAATGCCCCATAGTACGGCTAGGCATTCCTGTTCCGTTGCGGAATATTTCCGCTCAAGATCGTTAAGAGTACGGCTGGCATATGCAATGACCTTTTCTTGCTCCCCATGCCTCTGGAACAGTACCGCTCCTAAACCTTCTTTACTAGCATCTGTCTGTAGAAAAATGGTCTCTCGAAATCGGGACAGCTCAATATCGGGGCCTCTGTTAATTTTAGCTTTAAATTCTCAAAGGATTGTTCTTGTTCAGGACCCCAGATCCAGGGGATTTTCTTTTTCAGCAAACGGGTCAACGGTTCGGCCAATTTAGAAAAATTTGGGATAAATCTTCGATACCACGACGCTATTCCCAAAACGCGACGTAGTTCTCGTATAGTTTTCGGTGCCTCTAATTTTTGTACGGCCTCTATTTTTTCTGGATCTGTATGGATTCCGTCGGTACACACTACGTGGCCTAGATACTTCAAACTGGTTCGCATGAATTCACATTTATCGAAGTTTATCTGCAGGTTAGCTGTCAGGAGCCTAGAAAAAACTGTTTTTAACATGTCAAGATGTTCTTCAAACGTGCTCCCCAACACAATGATGTCATCTAGATATGCAAAAACTTTCGGGTACAATTCGGGTCCTATGACGTTATCAAGGATTCTCTTAAATGTGGCCGGGGCCGAGTGCAAGCCGAATGGCATGACCTTCCACTGGTATAATCCTCGGCCGGGAACGGTAAAGGCGGTATACTGACGGGATTGGGTTGCTACAGGAATCTGCCAGTATCCGTTCTTTAGATCAATAGTTGAAATAAATGTGGCTTCTTTCAATTGATCGAGTATGGCATTGATGTGAGGTAGGGGATAAGCATCGGGTTCAGCAGCTGCATTTATTTGCCTGTAATCAATGCACATCCTCCATGTCCCTTGTTTCTTTCGGACGAGGACAACAGGTGAGCTATACGGACTGTGGGACGGTTCAATCCGATCCATAGAAAGCAATTCATCTACCTCCTTGTTGATGATACTCTGCATAGCGGGATTGCGAGGGTAGTATCGTTGTTTGATAGGCCGCTCGTGTTTCATCCGAATTATGTGCTCTCCCATATTACATGGCTCTTGAATAGCTGCAAAGGATACTTTAGCGGCATCCAAGACTGCTTGCAATTGAAGATTCTGTTCAGAATCAAGAGATTTACGTTCCACGATGGAATGTATTGCATGGAGGGAGCTTACTCGACTAGGCTCTGAAGCTCGTAGTTCCTTCCCATCAATTAACAGGGTTGCCTTGCGTCGTCGCAGAAAATCCATCCCAAGAATGACGGGTTCCGCTAAGCTATCAAGGGAAGAAGCCAATAGGTGGGTAGTTTTTCCGTTAGCTTCTACGGCAATAGGGTATACATTAACACTGGGTATACACGAACCGTCCGCTAACTGGATTGTTCGTTGATGGTTTCGAGGTCGTATATTGTGTGCTTCGAGCAACTGTCGGACCGTCTTCCCCAAATAAGTGAGAGTAGATCCTGTGTCCACTAAAGCCGTAATATAAGTGCCAAAAATTGAGATACTAAGGTAGTAGCGTCCGTCAGAAAGTGACTCTTCCCGAGAACATAGACAATCACGAGACATAATCCCATCCTGTCCACACCATGAGCAGAAAATTCGACCTTGATTGGGGCATAGCCCGCGGAAATGGCCTATTTGTTTGCAGTGCCAACAATGTGTTTCCCGATTATATATTCCGGTTGTAGAGGAAACGTCGATGTAGTGGTTGGGTTGGGGCTTTCCTTGCTTCGCTTCCTCCTTCCGTAGAAGCTCGTACTCGTCGGTTAATTCCATTAACTCGTCTATGGTGACAAAGTCGTTCCGGCGGACATACAACTTGTATTCGTATCGCAGCCCATCATAGATCCTATCCGTGTGATTCAATTTTCTTAACTCAGGATGTTGCCGAATAAGAGCCTGTAAGGACATAATATAATCCTTGGCCTTTTCCCTCAGACCCTGTTTACGGTGATATATGTTTTCCTCAAGGTGCGACAGGTAGCGCCTCGGTAAGAAAAATCGGGTAGCCTCTTCTTTAAATTGATCCCAGGTCGTTATTTGTTCCCTCTTCACACGGTACCACTGCAATGCTTATTCTTCAAGATTTCCAATAATGAGAAGAGCAATCTGCCTCTATCAAATCCGTAGCATTCTGCGAGTTCCTCCAGCCGCTCGATAAATTCCGTTAAATTATCTCCACCGTCGTATGTCAGATCCCATCTCCGAATAGTAGACATTACTTCAGCGTCACTTAGAGTATTTACCGAAATTTTCCGCGGTTCCACTGAAGGTACCGGTATCTTTTCTTTTCTTTCTTCGTCAATC
Organism: Lucilia sericata; assembly: GCF_015586225.1. Classification (NCBI taxonomy): domain Eukaryota; kingdom Metazoa; phylum Arthropoda; class Insecta; order Diptera; family Calliphoridae; genus Lucilia; species Lucilia sericata. The sequence goes on from NW_023996953.1 coordinate 17,739, forward strand.
ACTTCCGCTTCTAGGGAACGCAGAAGGTTCTCTGAGGATGCTCGCAGACGTTTGGCTCGTAAAAGCTCGCTCAGTTGCCGACGAAGTTGGTCCACCGTAACCTTTTCGGTAAAAGGAATATGATTTTGACGACATACCTCAATCAATTTATCTCGTCGAAGGAGATAAATCCAACCGAGTGATTCCGTTTGTAGAGTAGTTTGTGCAGGTTGGTCCTCCTGGCTTTGTTCCTGGCCCGATCCATTCCCGTTGGTGGTTTGGTGCGGGGTTTTTCCACTAGGTGCGTTCTTGGAATCGGGTCCCTGCTCGGGCGCCATTGTAATGCAGTTTATTTTCCAGCTGAGGTATGACTCAGCCTGTCCAGGTTCAGTTCAAAGGTCTGCTTCCTTTAAATGAAAACACAAATATTTAAAATGTGATGTGTAATTCGGAACAAAGCTTTATTATTGAAAACCTTAAACTACTTATGATCTACTTAAGTGTACGATGGCTATTCGGGAGATGAGCGTTGAGCGATGGTTATTCGGCGGTGTTGACGGCGTTAGCTAGACAAGTGGGAGGAAAAGGAATTTTATCGCCGTATTCTGGCGAGGTTTCTGTTAATTTCAGGGTCTATTCGTTCTACGATTAGTTGTTTGAAAGAGAGGAACTACACGAAGTCAAGAAGTATTCGGAGGTTCTTGATTTCGACTAAGAATACAATCAAGAAGTATTCGGAGGTTCTTGAGTTCGACTAAGAATATAATCGCAAATACTACACGAAGTCAAGAAGTATTCGGAGGTTCTTGATTCCGACTAAGAATACGATCGCAAATACTACACGAAGTCAAGAAGTATTCGGAGGTTCTTGAGTTCGACTAAGAAAATACTACACAAAGTCAAGAAGTATTCGGAGGTTCTTGATTTCGTCTAAGAGTACAATCGTTAATACCACAGGAAGTCAAGAAGTATTCGGAGGTTCTTGAGTTCGACTAAGAATACAATCGCAAATGCTACACGAAGTCAAGAAGTATTCGGAGGTTCTTGAGTTCGACTAGGAATACAATCGCAAATACTACACGAAGTCAAGAAGTATTCGGAGGTTCTTGAGTTCGACTAGGAATATAATCGCAAATACTACACAAAGTCAAGAAGTATTCGGAGGTTCTTGATTTCGTCTAAGAGTACAATCGTTAATACTACAGGAAGTCAAGAAGTATTCGGAGGTTCTTGAGTTCGACTAAGAATACAATCGCAAATACTACACGAAGTCAAGAAGAATTCGGAGGTTCTTGATTTCGACTAAGAATATAATCGTAAATACTACACGAAGTCAAGAAGTATTCGGGGGTTCTTGAGTTCGACTAAGAATACAATCGCAAATACTACACGAGTTAGTTACGAATGTAAGAAGAATTCGGGGGTTCTTACAATCGGCAATTCTACAAACTCACACTACTAGAGCAGGTATTGTGTTAGGTTCGGGCGGTACTTCGGTATCATGCACGAGTGCAGCACGAACGGCAATATCAGCTCTCCCTCTAGTCACAAAACTCTGACCACTTATACATATTTCAACATAAACAAGTTAGGAATTATTAACTACTTACTTGTTTTATAGATTGTTTAATGTGTAACGTTTTGTATAATGTACTTGTTGTATGGGATGTTTAATGTAAGATGGTTTATTCATACAATTTATCTATTGTATGTATAGGTTTTTGTAACTGCCACGTTACATTCTTACGATAAAATTGCCAGAAGAAGACACCAGGACGATCTCTGCTATGCAGTTTACGATGCCGGTAATCCTCCTCCCTGGGACGGCGCTATGCTAGGAATGGTGCTCTTAAAGTCCACTGTCTAAACTGGCTAATGAATGTATACTGGAAATTCTTGGTGGTCAAAATGCTGAGCTGGCCGTGGAAAAATGGGATGTCTTTTACAGGAAAGAAGAACCTGTAATAGGTATTGACCAGAAATCTATGGCTAGTCTTGCCAAGAATAAAGGTAGGGCTTACTTCGCCTCTAAAGCTGTCATATTCAAAATTGGAAAGGTGCCGATTGGAAGGGCTGCTACAACAAGCCTGAAAAGGACACTAAAATACCTAAGACCACAGCATCAGTAGCAACTACTGATAACGTTAAGAAGTCAAATCCTAAAAGCGAGGAAGCTACCACTAACTCGCCAAAAGAAGGTGCAGCTGCCCTTTGGGGAGGCGCCGATTGAAAGGGATGTCAAAACCGGCCCCGATAAGGACAACAAAACACCTAAGACGGTACCCAAAGCATCATTAGCAAGTACTGGTAATTTTGAGGAGTCAAATCCTAAAAGCGGAGGAGATCACTCACTTGCCAGAAGACAGAACAGCAGTGCTGTCCAAATTGGGAAAGTGCCGATTAAATAGACTGCTCTTGCTATGCCTGATAAGGACACCGCAGTGCCATGAAAGGTACATACTGCATCAATATCCACTTCAGGTTACCCGAAGGAGTCAAATCCAACGAGCGGGGATGTGATCACCAGGGAAATCAAAATATGCAAATGCATGTTTTTGGTGGTGCGTCGTATGGACTCATGGATAAGATATTTACACGATTCAGACCAATTTAAGAATTTTGGCATCGATTTGTTAGAGCATATTTTTGCATATTTTACCCATAAGAGCATAATTTTGCATGATTTGACTTTTGTAGCATATTTAAGGCATATTTTCGAGTTTTTAGAGCATATTTTACTCTTTTAGTGCATATTTTGAAGTTTTTCGCTTTTTTCATTTTTGTATATTTTTAATTTTCTTTTCAAAACTTTATTTAAATAAAATCAAATTTAATTTTTTTATTTTTTTAATTTTTTCGCCAATTTTATAATTTTGAAAAAAATTTGTTTCATTTGTAGAACTTGAAAATTGCAAAAAATACATTAGTCTCATGAAAACCAATGTTATAGTTTTTTATTCAATTGCTTTAGATTTCATGAGGCCAATCCATTTTTATCGTTTAAAAAATTTGTATTTATAACACTGTTAGTATGTCAAAAAGATACAGAAAACGCCGAGATACCTAAACTTAAATTTGGGTCATAGAAAAAAGTTTTTAATTATAAAAAACTAAAAATATGTGCATAATTAATTCAAATGGACTCTAGTTTCATGTATTTATATATTTTTCTATGCGTGAACGTTTTTTTTTAATTTAAATAATCAAAAAACACCTCAGAAACAGTGTAAACTTTAAAACCAATATCTCCCGATTTTGACCCAACTTTTCAAAACGAAGTATGCCACTTGATTCTACGACCGAAATTAAGTTCACGTGTTTCGGCGTTTTTTCTGTGTCTTTTTGAAAGTTGAAATTTTACTTACAGTGTAATTATTGGATTTTATGACATCACCGATTAAAATGTCAGTTTAGAAGCTATGAATACAATTTGAAGAAATGTGTTAAACTTTGTCGTTTGAAATATGTTTTTTTGGGGACCAAATAGCTTCATGTTATTTATTGGTTATCTGAACGTAAAACTGAGTTCTATTAAACTAGTTTTTCAAACTATGCGATGAATCAATTATAAAAAAATCTTGTAGGATCAAATATGACGATGAATCAATTATAACAAAATCTTCTAGGATCAAATATGACATTAAATATTTATTATTTCATTACAATTTCAGTCTTTTTGAGCTTTTCAATGTTTAAAAAATAATAAAAAAAATTATTTTTGAGCATATTTTTTAAATTTTAAGAGCATATTTTCAGTTTTTTATGGCATATTTAAAGCGCTTAAAACACTTTTTTTAGAGCATATTTTCGGTTTCCCTGGTGATCACTAACTCGCTGGAAGACAGTTTGAATGGATGACAATGATTGAGGTTATCCAAATAAACCTCCATCGGAGCGAGACACCTGCCAACGCTCTGATGGCTAAAATTAACACAGGTAAGATACATATAGCTTTAATCCAGGAACCTTGGACGATTCGCAACAAGGTTTCTGGATTAAATCACGTAAATTTCCAACTTTTCTACGCTGATACAGGGTCTCGACAGAGAACATGTATCTTATGTCACAAGAACTTATGTTTTCTCCTCTCAACAGGATTATCCACATCGGATGCAACGGTGCTGAAGCAAGGTCGACATATACCTTGCATCTGTTTACCTGCCTTTCGATTCTCCGACACTACCACCAACGTCGGGACGTTCAACGTCGTTGAAGGGGCACGAAGGAAATTAAGAAAATTGTAATAGGTTGTGATGCCAACTCCCACCATGTAGCTTGGGGTAGTACAAGGAACAAGCCCTTATGAATTTCCTTAATACTAAAGACTTGATCACATCGAACTTAGGTAATAAAGCTACATTCGTCAATAGAATCAGAGAAGAAGTATTAGATATAACTATATGTTCAGAAGAGCTTATAAACGAAATTCCGAATTGGAGAGTTTCGGAAGAGCACTCCTTTTCTGACCATCGGTACATAAGATTCAGACGGCCGCCACCAAAGCCGATAAAGTTTCGGAATAAGTCCAAAACTAATTGGACAATGTTCGGTTCCTTACTAAAGAACGTTTATGTCAGTACACTTTTCAAAGTCGAAATAAAGAAGACATAGATGCCAAAGTAGAAATGCTCACAAGTGCCTTGGTTGAACCGTTCGAGGACAGCTGCCCTCTGCGAGAGCGGAGATTTGCCCAGGAGAAACCCTGGGTGACCGGGGAGATTCGGAACCTTGGTAAGACTCTTCGCAAACTATTTAACCGGGCACGGCGTAAAAAGACCGCAGTATACTGGGATGAGTATCGTAGTAAATTTGTTAAATATAAGAAAATTGTTCGTAAAGCCAAACGAGACTCCTGGAAACATTTCTGTGAACGGGTAGACAGCGTAAATGACGTATCGAAGATAAAAAAATTCCTATCAAAAATTCATGTCCAACCGGAATCTATGGTCGATGATGAGAAGACAATGAAACTCCTATTGGACTCTAATTTCCACCCGGTATATCGAATAACATAGATAAACCGATATTGGAGGAAGGGGAGGCTAACACGGAAATTGTAATTACATCTGATATAGTTAAAGGGGCAATCAAGAGCTTCGCTGCCTATAAAGCTACATTGCCGGATGGCATTTTCACGGCACTCTTACAACCACATGCTAAGGAACAGATGGATAAGCTGCGAGATGTACGATATAACTATCAGGAAAAAGGTATTTCGCGGTAAACCACAGGGTGGCATTTTGTCACCTTTACTCTGGGTTACCACGATTAATAGCCTCCTAAGGACCCTAACCGAGAAAGGACTTAGACCTGCTATGCAGACGATGTCGTAATACTTTTAAAGGGAAAGGATCCAAATTACTTGTGTAGAAGAGCTGAGGAGGCTCTGAAGACGGCCTTGAGCTGGGCTCAACCAAGAGGCCTCAATGTTAACCCGGCAAAAACGTAAAATCTGTCTTTTCACAAGAAAGACAAAAATGTCTACGTATACTGAACCTTGCTTCCTGGGCAACAAGATACCAGTGACAAAGTTAAGTACTTAGGTGTAATCCTCGACCGGAAATTAAAATGGAGACACCACATAGAGGATAGGATCAACAAGGCACATCGGTGCTGGGCGATATGTAGGAGAACTATAGGCATGAAATGGGGTCTTAGTCCTACTATGACAAAGTGGCTTTATAAAAGTGTAATTAGACCAATTCTAGCTTATGCTTCAATAATCTGGTGGACTGTGCAATATCAAACTACTACAGGGAGTTCAGCGTACATGCTGCTTGTGTATAAGTGTTGCTAGATATTTCACCCACTGAAACATATGCAAGATATGAGGCGGCGCTTACAGCCGCACGGCTCTTTACTTTAGGCGAACTGGCCAAAAGCGGTTGTAGGACACATCATCAATGTGTACTGGACACATTGGAAGGTTGTACACAATCATCGGACATGCCTGATCGTATACCAGACACAGAATAAGTCGGAAATTTTGAGATGCTGATCCCAGATAGAATGTCTTGGTCAAGCGGAACATTAGAGCAAATACCAGTAGGAGTCCGTTGTTACACGGATGGCTCTAAATTGGGGGACAAAGTGGGGCTGGGGTTCTATATTGAAGACCCAGAAACAGAAATATACCACCGTTTACCAAATCATAACACAAGCTTCCAGGCAGAAGTACGAGCAATAACGGAATGCGTAAATTGGATTAGAATAAATATGGCGCCCCACAGTGCTTAATATATTTACCGATAGCCAGAAGGCAATTAGGGCGATATCAGGCGATAGAACTAAATCTAAGACCGTATTGGATTGTAAGAAAGATTTAACTGAATACTCTCCCAGGGGTAAGGTTCACATCATATGGGTACCAGCCCACTCGGGAGTAGTCGGTAATAGCTTTAAAGGGAAGGGAGCTCGAGGCAGTTAACCTTACAAACGCAAAACCATTCGACGCAACAAAAGCTGAACTAAAAATATGGGTGAGAGAATCCCATAAGGCCTCTTGGAATAATGAAACAGTGGGTAGAACCACGAAGATCCTATGGGGTGACCCTAATGAGAGCAAGACGAAAAATCTCCTCAAAATGAGCATGTCTGAAGTTAGTATGATGGTACGTATTCTGAGTGGACACACAGGACTACGAGCACATCTATGCAAAATTGGACGTGCGGATTCAGACGAATGTAGAGAGAATATCCAAATTGATGCTAATTAAATATGAAAATACGTTGTTTTGAATTAAATAAATAAAAATAACAAACAATTTATTATTTAAAACAAACAAAATAGTAATTAATTAAACATATATATGTAATTTAAAATTTCCTTGAGATTTCCTCTTGTAACATTGTAATAGTTTTGGCCTTTATATTCTCAGCCTCTTTATCTGGTATTTTTCTAATAGAGTGTCAACATAATTATGGAATGGGGTATTGTTTTTGATTTTGATGGCTTATTTGCTATGTCTACCAATGTTGACATTATATCAGCCACTTTTGTAACGCTGACTCTCACCTCTTTTAAGTACATATTTTTGCTAGCGCCTGTTGTTTTTTCTATGAAAAAAGTGTGGTTTATAGTCTAGTCTATAGTCTAGTCTATAGTCTAGTCTATAGTCTAGTCTATAGTCTAGTCTATAGTCTAGTCTATAGTCTAGTCTATAGTCTAGTCTATAGTCTAGTCTATAGTCTAGTCTATAGTCTAGTCTATAGTCTAGTCTATAGTCTAGTCTATAGTCTAGTCTATAGTCTAGTCTATAGTCTAGTCTATAGTTTAGTCTATAGTCTAGTCTATAGTCTAGTCTATAGTTTAGTCTATAGTCTAGTCTATAATCTAGTCTATAGTCTAGTCTATAGTCTAGTCTATAGTCTCGTCTATAGTCTCGTTTATAGTCTCGTTTATAGTCTAGTCTATAGTCCTTGTCTATAGTCTCGTCTATAGTCTAGTCTATAGTCTAGTCTATAGTCTAGTTTATAGTCTAGTCTATAGTCTAGTCTATAGTCTAGTCTATAGTCTAGTCTATAGTCTAGTCTATAGTCTAGTCTATAGGCTAGTCTATAGTCTAGTCTATAGTCTAGTCTATAGTCTAGTCTATAGTCTAGTCTATAGTCTAGTCTATAGTCTAGTCTATAGTCTAGTCTATAGTCTAGTCTATAGTCTAGTCTATAGTCTAGTCTATAGTCTAGTCTATAGTCTAGTCTATAGTCTAGTCTATAGTCTAGTCTATAGTCTAGTCTATAGTCTAGTCTATAGTCTAGTCTATAGTCTAGTCTATAGTCTAGTCTATAGTCTAGTCTATAGTCTAGTCTATAGTCTAGTCTATAGTCTAGTCTATAGTCTAGTCTATAGTCTAGTCCATAGTCTAGTCTATAGTCTAGTCTATAGTCTAGTCTATAGTCTAGTCTATAGTCTAGTCTATAGTCTAGTCTATAGTCTAGTCTATAGTCTAGTCTATAGTCTAGTCTATAGTCTAGTCCATAGTCTAGTCTATAGTCTAGTCTATAGTCTAGTCTATAGTCTAGTCTATAGTCTAGTCTATAGTCTAGTCTATAGTCTAGTCTATAGTCTAGTCTATAGTCTAGTCTATAGTCTAGTCTATAGTCTAGTCTATAGTCTAGTCTATAGTCTAGTCTATAGTCTAGTCTATAGTCTAGTCTATAGTCTAGTCTATAGTCTAGTCTATAGTCTAGTCTATAGTCTAGTCTATAGTCTAGTCTATAGTTTAGTCTATAGTCTAGTCTATAGTCTAGTCTATAGTCTAGTCTATAGTCTAGTCTATAGTCTAGTCTATAGTCTAGTCTATAGTCTAGTCTATAGTCTAGTCTATAGTCTAGTCTATAGTCTAGTCTATAGTCTAGTCTATAGTCTAGTCTATAGTCTAGTCTATAGTCTAGTCTATAGTCTAGTCTATAGTCTAGTCTATAGTCTAGTCTATAGTCTAGTCTATAGTCTAGTCTATAGTCTAGTCTATAGTCTAGTCTATAGTCTAGTCTATAGTCTAGTCTATAGTCTAGTCTATAGTCTAGTCTATAGTCTAGTCTATAGTCTAGTCTATAGTCTAGTCTATAGTCTAGTCTATAGTCTAGTCTATAGTCTAGTCTATAGTCTAGTCTATAGTCTAGTCTATAGTCTAGTCTATAGTCTAGTCTATAGTCTAGTCTATAGTCTAGTCTATAGTCTAGTCTATAGTCTAGTCTATAGTCTAGTCTATAGTCTAGTCTATAGTCTAGTCTATAGTCTAGTCTATAGTCTAGTCTATAGTCTAGTCTATAGTCTAGTCTATAGTCTAGTCTATAGTCTAGTCTATAGTCTAGTCTATGGTCTAGTCTATAGTCTAGTCTATAGTCTAGTCTATAGTCTAGTATAGTTTAGTCTATGGTCTAGTCTATAGTCTAGTCTATGGTCTAGTCTATAGTCTAGTCTATAGTCTAGTCTATAGTCTAGTCTATGGTCTAGTCTATAGTCTAGTCTATAGTCTAGTCTATAGTCTAGTCTATAGTCTAGTCTATAGTCTAGTCTATGGTCTAGTCTATAGTCTAGTCTATAGTCTAGTCTATAGTCTAGTCTATAGTCTAGTCTATAGTCTAGTCTATAGTCTAGTCTATAGTCTAGTCTATAGTCTAGTCTATAGTCTAGTCTATAGTCTAGTCTATAGTCTAGTCTATGGTCTAGTCTATAGTCTAGTCTATGGTCTAGTCTATAGTCTAGTCTATAGTCTAGTCTATAGTCTAGTCTATGGTCTAGTCTATAGTCTAGTCTATAGTCTAGTCTATAGTCTAGTCTATAGTCTAGTCTATAGTCTAGTCTATAGTCTAGTCTATGGTCTAGTCTATAGTCTAGTCTATAGTCTAGTCTATAGTCTAGTCTATAGTCTAGTCTATAGTCTAGTCTATAGTCTAGTCTATAGTCTAGTCTATAGTCTAGTCTATAGTCTAGTCTATAGTCTAGTCTATAGTCTAGTCTATAGTCTAGTCTATAGTCTAGTCTATGGTCTAGTCTATAGTCTAGTCTATAGTCTAGTCTATAGTCTAGTCTATAGTCTAGTCTATAGTTTAGTCTATAGTCTAGTCTATAATCTAGTCTATAGTCTAGTCTATAGTCTAGTCTATAGTCTCGTCTATAGTCTCGTTTATAGTCTCGTTTATAGTCTCGTTTATAGTCTAGTCTATAGTCCTTGTCTATAGTCTCGTCTATAGTCTAGTCTATAGTCTAGTCTATAGTCTAGTCTATAGTCTAGTCTATAGTCTAGTCTATAGTCTAGTCTATAGTCTAGTCTATAGTCTAGTCTATAGTCTAGTCTATAGTCTAGTCTATAGTCTAGTCTATAGTCTAGTCTATAGTCTAGTCTATAGTCTAGTCTATAGTCTAGTCTATAGTCTAGTCTATAGTCTAGTCTATAGTCTAGTCTATAGTCTAGTCTATAGTCTAGTCTATAGTCTAGTCTATAGTCTAGTCTATAGTCTAGTCTATAGTCTAGTCTATAGTCTAGTCTATAGTCTAGTCTATAGTCTAGTCTATAGTCTAGTCTATAGTCTAGTCTATAGTCTAGTCTATAGTCTAGTCTATAGTCTAGTCTATAGTCTAGTCTATAGTCTAGTCTATAGTCTAGTCTATAGTCTAGTCTATAGTCTAGTCTATAGTCTAGTCTATAGTCTAGTCTATAGTCTAGTCTATAGTCTAGTCTATAGTCTAGTCTATAGTCTAGTCTATAGTCTAGTCTATAGTCTAGTCTATAGTCTAGTCTATAGTCTAGTCTATAGTCTAGTCTATAGTCTAGTCTATAGTCTAGTCTATAGTCTAGTCTATAGTCTAGTCTAGTCTAGTCTATAGTCTAGTCTATAGTCTAGTCTATAGTCTAGTCTATAGTCTAGTCTATAGTCTAGTCTATAGTCTAGTCTATAGTCTAGTCTATAGTCTAGTCTATAGTCTAGTCTATAGTCTAGTCTATAGTCTAGTCTATAGTCTAGTCTATAGTCTAGTCTATAGTCTAGTCTATAGTCTAGTCTATAGTCTAGTCTATAGTCTAGTCTATAGTCTAGTCTATAGTCTAGTCTATAGTCTAGTCTATAGTCTAGTCTATAGTCTAGTCTATAGTCTAGTCTATAATCTAGTCTATAGTCTAGTCTATAGTCTAGTCTATAGTCTAGTCTTAGTCTAGTCTATAGTCTAGTCTATAGTCTAGTCTATAGTCTAGTCTATAGTCTAGTCTATAGTCTAGTCTATAGTCTAGTCTATAGTCTAGTCTATAGTCTAGTCTATAGTCTAGTCTATAGTCTAGTCTATAGTCTAGTCTATAGTCTAGTCTATAGTCTAGTCTATAGTCTAGTCTATAGTCTAGTCTATAGTCTAGTCTATAGTCTAGTCTATAGTCTAGTCTATAGTCTAGTCTATAGTCTAGTCTATAGTCTAGTCTATAGTCTAGTCTATAGTCTAGTCTATAGTCTAGTCTATAGTCTAGTCTATAGTCTAGTCTATAGTCTAGTCTATAGTCTAGTCTATAGTCTAGTCTATAGTCTAGTCTATAGTCTAGTCTATAGTCTAGTCTATAGTCTAGTCTATAGTCTAGTCTATAGTCTAGTCTATAGTCTAGTCTATAGTCTAGTCTATAGTCTAGTCTATAGTCTAGTCTATAGTCTAGTCTATAGTCTAGTCTATAGTCTAGTCTATAGTCTAGTCTATAGTCTAGTCTATAGTATAGTCTATAGTCTAGTCTATAGTCTAGTCTATAGTCTAGTCTATAGTCTGGTCTATAGTCTAGTCTATAGTCTAGTCTATAGTCTAGTCTATAGTCTAGTCTATAGTCTAGTTTATAGTCTAGTCTATAGTCTAGTTTATAGTCTAGTCTATAGTCTAGTCTATAGTCTAGTCTATAGTCTAGTCTATAGTCTAGTCTATAGTCTAGTCTATAGTCTAGTCTATAGTATAGTCTATAGTATAGTCTATAGTCTAGTCTATAGTCTAGTCTATAGTCTAGTCTATAGTCTAGTCTATAGTCTAGTGTATAGTCTAGTCTATAGTCTAGTCTATAGTCTAGTCTATAGTCTAGTCTATAGTCTAGTCTATAGTCTAGTCTATAGTCTAGTCTATAGTCTAGTCTATAGTCTAGTCTATAGTCTAGTCTATAGTCTAGTCTATAGTCTAGTC
>NW_023996954.1:0-29173 GCF_015586225.1 Lucilia sericata
TATCAAGTAATCCAATATTTTAATACAAGAGGTACAACATTGCATATGAGTATTTTTCTCATTTGAAATATAATGTATACGCAACACTGGCAAAGATTTTATATTGTTTATTTTTGTTTTGTTTATTGCAATCAACAAGAATTTTGTAGTCATACTTATACACACATCGTAATAATGTAAAGTACCAGTTATACAAAAGAAATCAAAACTAGATATATTTTAAGATACGTCCTATATACAAGATCTTGTACGTTGTATTATAAGGGTCTTTCGACACTTCAGTGACAATATTAAACATCATTGAAGCGATTAAAAACATATTAAAAGTTGTTATCTCTTTTTAAGTACTCTATGTATATATGTATATAAAATTCTAACGGTAATGACTGACTGACCGACTGATTCATCATCGCTCAGTCTAAGCGGTTGAAGCTAAAGAGCTGAAATTTGGACAGGAGGTTGGTCTTCCACCAATTGTAAATTCGAATGTTTAGGGGGTAAAAAAGGGTATAAACGGGTAAATTCGGTAACATCATATCTCCTAAACTACAAAAGATACAAAAACAATTTAAAGTTTATCGTCGTTCATTTAAAAAATAAGACGACAGGTGTCTGGTACTTTTTTTCAAATTCGGCCCCTTTAGGGAATAAACGGATAAAAACTGTATTTTGGTACTTATTTTGCACCCCAGGTATCTCTTTAATCAGTGAATATTCCAAAAATATTTTTTACTCCTTCATAAGTTAACGAAAAAATAAATATATAAATTTAGTACTTTTTGGATATTCGGACGTTTAAGGGGTGAAAATTGTACCTATTTTTGGTACTTTTTTCATACAACATTGTTTTTGGTTTAATAACTTATACTTACATATGAATAAATAATAACGGGCTCCCACAACGATGTTGCAACTTTATGGAATTGCATTTTATTTTTTATTAATGGGGAGAAAAAAAGTAACAAAGGAGTAAAAACGGGAAATTTTATTTTATGCAAACTCACTGATCCAATTTAAATAAAATTTTAAGATTTAGAAACTCTAAATATGCTAACGGGGTGTTATTTGTAAACTCGTTACGAAGTGATATTTTTTTTTGGTACTTTTTCATTTCTATATATAAGTTTTCTATGATATTATCGAAACATGAAATTAATAATAAAGGGACTTTTTGGTACTTTTTCTTTCTACATAAGTAGGTACTTTTTTAAGTTTTCTTTAAAATTAAACTTACATATGTACATGAAATTAAGCATGTAGAGCCCGTAGTATATGAAAATCTATAAAAGGAGACTTTTTCGTCCTTCGACTGGTACTTTTTGAGTTTTCCATTAAATTGAACTTATTTCTACTTTATCGTATATTGTTTGGTACTTTTTTGAGTTTTCTATAATATTGAACCTGGAAGCATGAAATTAAGCATATAGAGCCCGGATTAAGTGATAACCTACAAAAGGGGACTTTTTGGTAGTTTTTCGTTCATCAAAAGGTACTTTTTGAATTTGTGTATAATATTGAACCTAGAAACGTGAAATTAAGCAAATAGAGTCCATTTTAAGTGAGAATCTATAAAAGTGGACTTTTTGGTACTTTTTCATATTCCATTTTAGAAGCTTAAGGTTTTCACAAAAGATTTCCAGTTTTTTTCTGTTACGTGCCATTTGTCTAAGTTTGCTAAACGATTTGCCTGTTTCGGTGAAAACAGTTCGACGCCATGTTGTTAGTGGTCTACCTCGTCGTCGCACACCTTGCGGGTTCCAGGCCAGGGCAGCATGTGGAGGATCATCATAGGGTTTTCACAGAGTGTGTCCAATCCAACCATATTTTCTCTTACTTATTTTGGCATTGATGCTCTGTTGGTGGGTAATTGACCATAGTTCTTCGTTCGATATTCTTCTGGGCTACCATATGCGTAGAATACTTCTGAGACAGCGGTTTATAAAACTCTGAAGTTTTGCCCTCATTTCTTCTGTAGCTAGCCATGTCTCTGAGCCGTAGAGAATCACTGACTTCACGCATGCGTTGAAAATTCGGCATTTACTGTAAATCGTCTAGTTTAGACTGCATATGTCGATGCAAGTGTGAGAGCAGAACTATATCATCGGCGTATTTAAGATCCTCGAGGCATTCATTCAGACACCAAGTAATTCGCGGTTTATTGGTAGCATTGTCAAAAATTTGTAGTACACGGTCCAGCACCGTGATGAACAATAGCGGTGATAAAAGGCATCCCTCTCTTAGGCCGGTGGTGGAGTTAATTGCCTCACTAAGCTTGCATTTGGCACCATCGTAATGTATTTTTGTATTCTATGCACTGCTCCAATATGATCCGCATATTGTTAATGTTGTCAACGCACGATTGATTGGCTCTGAAGCCCGCCTATTGTTTTATCAAAAGTCTGCTAAGTGGATCGACTATGCGGTTCAAAATTATTCTATTGAACACTTTGCTTGCGGCAGACAAGAGCTCTATCCCTCTCCAGTTATTGCAGTTGGTGAGGTCTCCCTTTTTAGGGATTTTCATAATAACGGATGTAATCCAAATTTCACTGAACATTTATTCCCGCAGCTTTACCATTCTTCATAGCATCTAAAGCTTTCCCTTTTTCGGTTATACTAGGCGGCTCGGTGTTAATTTCCCGCAGAGGCAGTCTTCTTCTTGGTGTGTGATCTACGTTGTCGCTGTTTGAAAGAACATTTAGCGTTCTATCGAAATGTCATCGCCACACATTCAGTTGTACCTGTTCCATAAAAATTAAGTTGCCATTTTCGTCTCTGATGGGGACATCTTTCTTGCATTGTTCATTAGAGAACTTTCTGGATATTGCAAACACTTCCTTCATGACGTCCTTACCGGCAGCAATTTCGGTCTAGTCTACTCTAGCTAGTATAAGCATAAAACCATTAATGAATCCTATTGTATAAGTTGTAGCTATAAATAAAGTCACTTCTATGCTAAGCATCGAAAAAATCTACAGAAAAAACTGCAATAAGCACTTGTGGTAAGTACTTGCCCTTATTTGGTAATGAAAGTTTTTGCTGGGTATTTGTAGATTGTTTGATAATAACAAGTGTAGTATTGTGTAAGGTTCAATGAACCTAAAAACTTAATATTTAGTTAGGTGATGATAAAAATAACATTTCTGAAGTTGTCTTTTGAAACTTAAGTAGTCGCTGCTAATCTTTAACGTTGTAAAAACACAACAGCTTGTGATATTAAATAATTAATAAAGAATTATTTAGTTTAGCTCTTTCCATTAAAAGAAAACTTATGAAAAAATATTTTCAAGATTATTATAATGCTCTTGAATATTTCCATTGCACAAAAAGTATTATAGAGTTCCACAGAAAAATGTCTGTGGTAACTTTTTATACCCACCATCAAAAAAGATGGGGGGTATATTGATTTTGTCATTCGGTGTGTAACACATCGAAATATTGTTCACAGACTCCATAAAGTACATATATTCTGGGATCTCGTAAGATTCTAAGACGATCTAGCTATGTCCGTCCGTCTGTCTGTTGTTGGCACGATAGCGTCCACAAAAAAGGAGATATTGAGATGAAATTTTCCCAAAATATTTTTTATTGATCAAAAATGTTTGGTATTGAAAATGGGCAAAATCGGTCAACGATTTCACATAGCCCCCATACAAATGTACCCCCCGGAATATTGTACAAAGAGCTTCAAACATTCACAAGTTCGTTGTTTATGAAGCAAATACCACAAAATTTCGCATAGGTCAGTTTTTTGACTTCTGAAATAAAATTCTAATTTATGGCGGACATAGGACCATAATTGGTCCTACCCCCCATATAAGGTCCCCTTTAGAAAATGACTAAAAAGCTGATTACTAGCTTAAAAATACGAATATAGCAATGAAATTCGACACACATAAGTTTCATACGAGTGAAATCTCTCCACCAAATTTTATGTGGATCGGTCCATAATTGACCCTACCCCCCATATAAGGCCTCTTCAGAAAATGACTTTAACGCTTATTATTGGCGTAAAAATACGAGTATAGCAATGAAATTTCATAGAAGTAAGTTTTATACGAGCCAAAATCTCTCTACCAAATTTTATGTGGATCGGTCCATAATTGACCCTACCCCCCATATAAGACCCCCTTCCGAAAATGACTTTTAAGCTCATTATTGGCGTAAAAATACGTGTATAACGAAGAAATTTGATATAAGTAAGTATCTTAGGAGCCAAAACATTTCCAACTTATTTTATGTGAATCGGTCCATAATTGCCCCTTTCCGCCATAACGCTCATTACTGGCTTAAAAATACGACCTCTCCCCCATATAAGGTCCCCTACATAAAATCTCTCTACCAAATTTTATGTGGATCGGTCTATAATTGATCCTACCCCCATAAAAGGACTTAAAAATATAAGTATAGCAATGAAATTCGACTCGAGTAAATTCCCTGCCATCCAAAATCTCTTAACCAAATTTTTTGTGGATCGGGCCGTAATTGACCCCCCCCACATATAAGGCCCCCATCAGAAAAATAATTTTACGCTCATTACTGTCCTAAAAAATGAGTAAAGCGATGAAATTCGATATAAACATGACCTGTATGAACCAAGGTTCTATGAAATTTTACGAGGATCGGTCTATAATAGACCATTCCCCATATAAGGCCCCTTCAGAAAATGACTTTAAAACTAAGTGCTGGCTTAAAAATACTAGTATCAATGAAATTCGATATAAACTAGTTTTGTATGAGCTAACATCTATCTACAAAATGTTGTGGGGGTCGTCCCATAATTGACCCTTTTCCCCATCAGAAAAATACTTTAACGCTCATGCGAGTACAGCGATGAAATTCGAAACTGATAAGTTCTATAGGAACCGAAATCTCTCTACCAATTTTTATGGGAATCAGTCCATAATTACTCCACCGAAAATGTTTACAACGCTCATTACTGATTGGAAATTATACATAAATATGATTTGTATAAATAATAATCGTTCTACGAGATTTAAGGATGATCGGTTCATAATTAGTATTACCCCCATATAATAAGTGATTTGATGGTGGGTATATAAGATTCGGCACAGCCGAATATAACACTCTTACTTGTTATTTTTGGTATTTTAGTTATTAGCTCAAACTTATTTAATACCCTTTCCATTTATGATGGCGTATGTGTTAGTAATTGCGAAAATTTCCCATTAACTCATAATCTCATTCCCTACATGTTAAATAAAACTTATTTAATTAGTATTTGCAACTAAACTAAACTTTCAGGGTTTTTTTTTTGAGTTGAAACCCTAGAGCTAAATTTCTACACAAATATTAATTTTTAACGAGATATTGAAATATTGGTTTTTATTTAGCCATCATATACTCCACATCAAATCATGTTGACTTTCATCAACAAATGTGCAAACATAAATGTTAATAGAATGAAAGTTTTGTTATTTAGTTGAGAAAATTCAATATTCAATCATTAGAATTCATGGAAATTTTTTTAATCATTAACATTCAGAAAGATTTTAATACAAGTAAGAAGTTAGGGGCTATGGTCAAATGAGACCCTATAATTATTAAACCCCTGAGAGTCATCAAGGCTTGCGTAGAACTTGGTTTTACAGCTTTTTGTCGAGATACGAGTATATTAAACATAATTATGAACTTAAAATCCCTATTCGTCGGGTTCAGTTGTATGGGGGCTAGGACTCGCATGGACCGATGTTAACCATTTTCAACAGACTTCGTCTTCTATACCATAGAAGTTCATGTGCCAAATTTGATTGAATTATCTTTAAAATTGCGACCTGTAGTTTGATTACAAGGTTTACAAGCCCTATTCAGGGATTCAGTTGTATGGGGGCTATGGGAAATAATGGACCGATCTTAACCATTTTTAATAGGTTTCGTCCCTGGAACAATAGAAGATCATGTGCCAAATTTTATTGAATTAACTTCAAAATTACAACCTGTAGTTTACAAGGTTTACATGGACGGACGGACCGACAGACAGACAGACAGATAGACAGACAGACAGACAGACAGACAGACAGACAGACAGACAGACAGACAGACAGACGGACGGACCGACAGACGGACGGACGGACGGACGGACGGACAGACGGATCGACTCAGAAAATGATTCTAAGCCGATTGATATACTTTAAGGTGGGTATAGAAAAATGCTAATATTTACTTACACTAAAGCATTTTAAATCATTATTTAAGCACGATGATGCCATTGGAGGCAAGTACTTACCACAAACGATTACAAGTAATTAGAAAAAGTAGTCATTGTAAATGGCATGATAAAACGTATACTGATTCTATATCTTCACTGGCAAGATGACTAATGAATTAGAAAGTATTTATATAACGCATTATTAGTAAGACCTTATTAGACTACTTCTATATAATCCAGAGAATATGTAATAGCCACTAAAAAGTATGTTATTAAGTAAGTAATTACAATTGAAAGCCATTACCTAGTTTTTGCTGGGTATTTTATACACACACTTTAAAATTTTCCAATGAATTTTCACGTAATTCATCTTCAAACAATCACAAATAACAAAAAAATATTTACTTTAGGGATTTTTGGTTTTTCATTCTTTGATTTTGCGCCGAAATGTATGTCTGTCTGTCTTTAAAATGAAATGGTTGTAAACTTAGAAATGTAAAAAAATATTAAAATATTGGGAACACCTATAGAACTAACCCCATTATAAGCTGTGAGTAAAACAAGGCATAATCTTCAAATTAAAAGCAGTTGGAAAATTTCTTATACTATTAAATATGCAGACAGAAAAAAAATCATAATTGCTGCAATATTCCTGAACGCTAAAACAGTTAAAAAGGGAAACTTAAAAAGGAAATAAAAATTATTAATTGTCACGTAATTTAAATATTATATTTACAACTAGCTGTACCCAGTGTGCTTTGCTATTCTAAAAACAATATAAATAAAAATCTCTTTAAGTTTCATATTTACTTTTCATGGGAGAAACATTTTTAATTTTGTATAAATTGTATTAAGACTATTATAAGAAGTGCCACGCCCCCAGCTGCTAATTCGCCAATTTATTACCTATATGTTCACATGGATGACAAAATTGGTCGTGCAAAATTTAAGAATTCTGGATCAAAGCATTTTCGAGATATTCACACTTTTGTACTTAATTCATATAGGAGGTGTTACGCCCCCTATTTCTAGTCCTCCAATTTTTCCTTCAAATTGTTTATATGGATTTCAATGTTGCCCGCACAAACTTTTAGAGTTCTTGCTCTTATACTTTCCCAGATATACGATGTTTATTTATTTTATTCATATGCGAGGTGCCACGCCCCTATTTCTAATCCGTCAATTTATTACCCAAATGTTCACATGGATGACAAATTTGTTAGCGCAAAATTTGAGAATTGTAACTTTAAGCGTTTCCTAAATATACAAATTTTTGTATTTAATTCTTATGGGAGGTGCCACGCCTCCTAATGCTAGTCATTCATATGGATGTCCAAATTGTCCATAAAAATTTTGAGTATCTAGTTGTACCATATTCCAAAATATTCAACTTTTAAAGAAGTGGGCGTGGCACCTCTTCCACTTGCAATTTAAAAGTATAAAGTAGCCTATTGTTCCTTCCAGATATAGAGGAATATGCAGTGAAAATTTCAAAAAGATCGCTTTAGTGGTTTAGCCACCTCTAAGGTACAAACTTTGGAAATGTGACACATAATGAACCAAAATGAAATTGCTTTTTTCTCCTTTTTCCACTTTAGACTAGTCATAGTCTAGTCATAGTCTAGTCATAGTCTAGTCATAGTCTAGTCATAGTCTAGTCATAGTCTAGTCATAGTCTAGTCATAGTCTAGTCATAGTCTAGTCATAGTCTAGTCATAGTCTAGTCATAGTCTAGTCATAGTCTAGTCATAGTCTAGTCATAGTCTAGTCATAGTCTAGTCATAGTCTAGTCATAGTCTAGTCATAGTCTAGTCATAGTCTAGTCATAGTCTAGTCATAGTCTAGTCCAATAGTCTAGTCATAGTCTAGTCATAGTCTAGTCATAGTCTAGTCATAGTCTAGTCATAGTCTAGTCATAGTCTAGTCATAGTCTAGTCATAGTCTAGTCATAGTCTAGTCATAGTCTAGTCATAGTCTAGTCATAGTCAGTCATAGTCTAGTCATAGTCTAGTCATAGTCTAGTCATAGTCTAGTCATAGTCTAGTCATAGTCTAGTCATAGTCTAGTCATAGTCTAGTCATAGTCTAGTCATAGTCTAGTCATAGTCTAGTCATAGTCTAGTCATAGTCTAGTCATAGTCTAGTCATAGTCATAGTCTAGTCATAGTCTAGTCATAGTCTAGTCATAGTCTAGTCATAGTCTAGTCATAGTCTAGTCATAGTCTAGTCATAGTCTAGTCATAGTCTAGTCATAGTCTAGTCATAGTCTAGTCATAGTCTAGTCATAGTCTAGTCATAGTCTAGTCATAGTCTAGTCATAGTCTAGTCATAGTCTAGTCATAGTCTAGTCATAGTCTAGTCATAGTCTAGTCATATAGTCTAGTCATAGTCTAGTCATAGTCTAGTCATAGTCTAGTCATAGTCTAGTCATAGTCTAGTCATAGTCTAGTCATAGTCTAGTCATAGTCTAGTCATAGTCTAGTCATAGTCTAGTCATAGTCTAGTCATAGTCTAGTCATAGTCTAGTCATAGTCTAGTCATAGTCTAGTCATAGTCTAGTCATAGTCTAGTCATAGTCTAGTCATAGTCTAGTCATAGTCTAGTCATAGTCTAGTCATAGTCTAGTCATAGTCTAGTCATAGTCTAGTCATAGTCTAGTCATAGTCTAGTCATAGTCTAGTCATAGTCTAGTCATAGTCTAGTCATAGTCTAGTCATAGTCTAGTCATAGTCTAGTCATAGTCTAGTCATAGTCTAGTCATAGTCTAGTCATAGTCTAGTCATAGTCTAGTCATAGTCTAGTCATAGTCTAGTCATAGTCTAGTCATAGTCTAGTCATAGTCTAGTCATAGTCTAGTCATAGTCTAGTCATAGTCTAGTCATAGTCTAGTCATAGTCTAGTCATAGTCTAGTCATAGTCTAGTCATAGTCTAGTCATAGTCTAGTCATAGTCTAGTCATAGTCTAGTCATAGTCTAGTCATAGTCTAGTCATAGTCTAGTCATAGTCTAGTCATAGTCTAGTCATAGTCTAGTCATAGTCTAGTCATAGTCTAGTCATAGTCTAGTCATAGTCTAGTCATAGTCTAGTCATAGTTATGCTTTAGTTCTCCGAAAATATCATGATAGCTAAACTTGCAACATTTATTTGATGGTATTTGTTTAAAGATATTTTTAAACTTTACAAAAGCATAGATTATAAAAAAATATTCTTCGAAGAGGTAGATATCGATAAGCTCTATTTGCTTGAGTATTTATGTCCGTTTTGAGCTACCACATTTCTGGGAAAATGTGTATAACTGTTACTCAGTAATGCTCAGTTTCTTGTGCATTATCGAAGAGACTTTTATTGTTTTTTCGAAACGTTATTCTTCGATTATTGAAAATAACATGAAGAAAAGAAGAATGAAGAAAATTGCTCGAGACAATTTTTTTTATTATATTTAACTGTTATTTTCATAGAAACTTTTTGTTTTTTGTTAGCTTTTTGTTTGATTACAAACAATTTTCAAGGACATGAAAATAAACAAGTAAGAGTGTTATATTCGGCTGTGCCGAATCTTGTATACCCACCATCAAATCATTGCCAAAAAGGAATGCTTCCTTATAAATAAACTTTGATATTTAAGAATCGATGCTTTTGTTATTATCAAAACAATTTTCTCATTTATTACATCTATGTATAGAGAAATTTTTGTCGAATTTTGTCACTGTCCTTGTATTTTTAAGGTAGCAAAAGCGTTAAAATTATTTTCTGAGGGGACGTTTGGTAATTATGGACCGATCCTCGTCAAATTTTCTATAACGATTTTAGTTTAGGCTAGTAATGAGCGTTAAAGCCATTTTCCGAAGGGAACCGTATATGGAGGTAGGATAAATTATGGACCGATCGTTATAAAATTTTACAAAGCGATTTAGGTTTCTATATAATAAGTTTATGTCGAATTTCATCGCTATAGATGCTTCTTTTAGACAATTATGAACCTTAAAGCCATTTTCTGAAGGGGACCTTATATAGGGGGTAGGGTCAATTATGGACCGATCCTTATAAAATTTTACAATGATATTAAAGTTTCTATAAAATATGTTCGTGTCGAATTTCTATAGGTGCTTATTTTAGACCATTCTGAGCGTCAAAGTATTTTTCTGAAGGGGACCTTATATGGTCTTTTTAGTCAGTTATGAGCGTTCATGTCATTTTCTGAGGGGGACCTTATATGGGGGATAGGGTCAATTATAGACCGATCCTTATAAAATTTTACAATATTATGGTTCCTAAAAAATATGTATATGTCGAATTTCATCGCTATGGCTGCTTTTTTTAGTCAGTTATGAGCGTTAAAGTCATTTTCTGAGGGGGTCCTTATATGGGGGATAGGGTCAATTATGGACCGATCCTTATAAAATTTTACAATGATATTAAGATTCCTATAAAATATGGTTATGTCGAATTTCATTGCTATACCTGCTTTTTTAGTCAGTTATGAGCGTTAATGTCATTTTCTGAGGGGGACCTTATATGGGGGATAGGGTCAATTATGAACCGATCCTTATAAAATTTTACAATGATACTAAGATTCCTAAAAAATATGTTTATGTCGAATTTCATCGCTATATCTGCCTCTTTTAGTCAGTTATGAGCGTTAATGTCATTTTCTGAGGGGGGCCTTATATGGGGGCTAGGCGAAATCGTGGACCGATATTGCCCATTTTCAATACCAAACAAACTGCATCAATATAAAATATTTGTGCAAAATTTCAGCTCGCTAGCTGCTTCCGTTTGGACTCTATCGTGTTTTCAACAGACGGACAGACAGACGGACAGACGGACGGACATGGCTAGATCGTCTTAGAATTTAATGAGGATCCAGAATATATATACTTTTGTGGGTCTTAGATGAATATTTCGATGTGTTACAAACGGAATGACAAAAACAATATACCCCCCATCTTTTTTGATGGTGGGTATAAAAATATATCCCTTTTAGTTTTTCCTTTAAATAGTTTACTTTAGTGAATGATTTTCCTCTCTGTTGTTTTGTTCAAACTTTTTTTTTTTCAAGGATTTACAATGGGTTAAGCTATGGGTATAAAGGGAATTTTTAGCTATATACTTATATGTATGTGTTTTTATTTACATCTCTCAAGGTGGTGTAGAGTATGCTCTTGAGTTTCATATAATTTTTCTGTTGTTCTTCTAAATACGTTATGTGTGGAAAATATGATTTATAGCCACCACAAGTGCAACAGTTTCCGCAGAAAAATATGTATGTAAACAAATGCAGTGAACATCATGCCACTCGACATTTTTGCAATTTATGGTATGACATTTAGATGCTAGACATTTAACGTTTCCCAAAAGTGGTCATCTGTAAACAACATGTAAATTTTCGTAGGGTAAATTTATAAGGGAGATGAATAAACACAATTTTTCTCCGTGATTACATGCTATGTAAAGATTTGAGTATTATGGTCTAAATAGTAAAGTAGAAAAATGTAAAACTTTTTGTGAAGAAAGAGTAATGATTTTCAATGTCTTTTGCTCCGATTGCTTTCCGAAGCTTATGGTTAAGCAGTTCGATGAGTGAGACGTTTTTTGAGGTTTAGAAGTAGTGATTGTGATACGAATAACAAAGGCCCTGCCATTCATGAATATTTTTGTTAAACTCAGCAATAGTTTGCAAAATCATGAAATAATTTAAAACTTTTCAAGCGACAGAATCTAAAGGTAAAAGTTTGATATCATACCAATTAATACGGAGAAAAGCAAAAAATCTGAAAATATTCCGCATTTTTATGTTGTACATCTAATAATTAATGTGTATATATTCCTATTTGAAGGATACACGTTGTACCAATGATTATTTTTTAATAATATTTTAACAATTTATTGACAAACAAGAGTGTTATATTCGGCTGTGCAGAATCTTCTATACCCACCATCTAATCATTGCCAAAAAGGAATGCTTCCTTATAAATAAACTTTGATATTTAAGAATCGATGCTTTTGTTATTATCAAAACAATTTTCTCATTTATTACATCTATGTATAGAGAAATTTTTGTCGAATTTTGTCGCTGTACTTGTATTTTTAAGGTAGTAAAAAGAGTTAAAGTTATTTTTTGAGAAGGACCTTATCTCGTCAAATTTTCTAGAACGATTTTAGTTTAGGCTAGTAATGAGCGTTAAAGCCATTTTCTGAAGGGGACCTTATATGGGGGGTAGGATTAATTATGGACCGATCGTTATAAAATTTTACAAAGCGATTAAGGTTTCTATAGAATAAGTTCATGTCGAATTTCATCGCTATAGATGCTTCTTTTAGATAGTTATGAGCCTTAAAGCCATTTTCTGAAGGGACCTTATATGGGGGGTAGGGTCAATTATGGACCGATCCTTATAAAATTTTACAATTACATTAAGGTTCCTATAAAATATGTTTATATCGATTTTCATCGCTATAGATGCTTCTTTTAGACAGTTATGAGCCTTAAAACCATTTTCTGAAGGGGGGTGGGGTCAATTATGGACCAATCCTTATAAAATTTTACAAAGATATTTAGGTTTCTATAGAATATGTTCATGTCGAATTTCATCGCTATATATGCTTCTTTTAGACAGTTATGAGCGTTAAAGTAATTTTCTGGAGGGGGTCTTAGTAGGGTCAACTATGGACCGACCCTTATAAAATTTTACAGAGATATTAAGGTTCCTATGAAATATGTTTATGACAAATTTCAACGCTATAGCTGCTTCTTTTAGTCATTTATGAGCGTTAATGTCATTTTCTGAAGGGGACATTATATGGGGGATAGGGTCAATTATGAACCGATCCTTATAAAATTTTACAATTATATTAAGGTTCCTATAAAATATGTTTATATCGAATTTCATCGCTATAGATGCTTCTTTTAGTCAGTTATGAACGTTAGTGTAATTTTCTGAGGGGGACCTTATATGGGGGATAGGGTCAATTATGGACCGCTCCTTATAAAGTTTTACAATTACATTAAGGTTCCTATTAAATATGTTTATGTCGAATTTCATCTCTATAGCTGCTTCTTTTAGTCAGTTATGAACGTTAATGTAATTTTCTGAGGGGTCCTTATATGAGGGATAGGGTCAATTATGGAACGATCCTTATAAAATTTTACAATAATATTAAGGTTCCTATAAAATATGTTTATGTCGAATTTCATCGCTATAGCTGCTTCCTTTAGTCAGTTATGAGCGTTAATGTAATTTTGTGAAGGGGACCTTATATGGGGGCTAGGCGAAATCGTGGACCGATATTGCCCATTTTCAATACCAAACAAACTGCATTAATATAAAATATTTGTGCAAAATTTCAGCTCGCTAGCTGCTTCCGTTTGGACTCTATCGTGTTTTCAACAGACAGACGGACAGACGGACAGACATGGCTAGATCGTCTTAGACTTTAACAAGTAAGAGTGTTATATTCGGCTGTGCCGAATCTTGTATACCCACCATCAAATCATTGCCAAAAAGGAATGCTTCCTTATAAATAAACTTTGATATTTAAGAATCGATGCTTTTGTTATTATCAAAACAATTTTCTCATTTATTACATCTATGTATAGAGAAATTTTTGTCGAATTTTGTCGCTGTCCTTGTATTTTTAAGGTAGCAAAAGCGTTAAAATTATTTTCTGAGGGGACGTTTGGTAATTATGGACCGATCCTCGTCAAATTTTCTATAACGATTTTAGTTTAGGCTAGTAATGAGCGTTAAAGCCATTTTCCGAAGGGAACCGTATATGGAGGTAGGATAAATTATGGACCGATCGTTATAAAATTTTACAAAGCGATTTAGGTTTCTATATAATAAGTTTATGTCGAATTTCATCGCTATAGATGCTTCTTTTAGACAATTATGAACCTTAAAGCCATTTTCTGAAGGGGACCTTATATAGGGGGTAGGGTCAATTATGGACCGATCCTTATAAAATTTTACAATGATATTAAAGTTTCTATAAAATATGTTCGTGTCGAATTTCTATAGGTGCTTATTTTAGACCATTCTGAGCGTCAAAGTATTTTTCTGAAGGGGACCTTATATGGGAGTAGGGTCAATTATGAACCGATCCATATACAATTTTACAAAGCGATTTAGGTTCCTATAAAATATGTTCATCTCGAATTTCATCGCTATAGATGCTTCTTTTGGACAGTTATGAGCGTTAAAGTCATTTTCTGAAGGGGACCGTATATGGGGGGTAGGGTCAATTATGGACCGATCCTTATAAAATTTTACAATGATATAAAGGTTCCTAAAAAATATGTTTATGTCGAATTTCATCGCTATAGATGCTTTTTTTAGTCAGTTATGAGCGTTAATGTCATTTTCTGAGCGGTACCTTATATGGGGGATAGGGTCAATTATGGACCGATTCTTATAAAATTTTACAATGATATTAAGATTCCAAAAAATATGTTTAAGTCGAATTTGATCGCTATAGCTGCTTTTTTTAGTCAGTTATGAGCGTTAATGTCGTTTTCTGAGGGGGACCTTATATGGGGGATAGGGTCAATTATGGACCGATTCTTATAAAATTTTACAATAATATTAAGGTTCCAAAAAAATATGTTTAAGTCGAATTTCATCGCTATAGCTGCTCTTTTTAGTCAGTTATGAGCGTTAATGTCATTTTCTGAAGGGGACCTTATATGGGGGGTAGGGTCAATTATGGACCGATCCTTATAAAATTTTACAGTGATATTAAGATTCTTATAAAACATGTTTATGTCGAATTTCATCGCTATAGCTGCTCTTTTTAGTCAGTTATGAGCGTTAATGTCATTTTCTGAGGGGGACCTTATATGGGGGGTAGGGTCAATTATGGACCGATCCTTATAAAATTTTACAGTGATATTAAGATTCTTATAAAACATGTTTAAGTCGAATTTCATCGCTATATCTGCTCTTTTTAGTCAGTTATGAGCGTTCATGTCATTTTCTGAGGGGGACCTTATATGGGGGATAGGGTCAATTATAGACCGATCCTTATAAAATTTTACAATATTATGGTTCCTAAAAAATATGTATATGTCGAATTTCATCGCTATGGCTGCTTTTTTTAGTCAGTTATGAGCGTTAAAGTCATTTTCTGAGGGGGTCCTTATATGGGGGATAGGGTCAATTATGGACCGATCCTTATAAAATTTTACAATGATATTAAGATTCCTATAAAATATGGTTATGTCGAATTTCATTGCTATACCTGCTTTTTTTAGTCAGTTATGAGCGTTAATGTCATTTTCTGAGGGGGACCTTATATGGGGGATAGGGTCAATTATGAACCGATCCTTATAAAATTTTACAATGATACTAAGATTCCTAAAAAATATGTTTATGTCGAATTTCATCGCTATATCTGCTTCTTTTAGTCAGTTATGAGCGTTAATGTCATTTTCTGAGGGGGGCCTTATATGGGGGCTAGGCGAAATCGTGGACCGATATTGCCCATTTTCAATACCAAACAAACTGCATCAATATAAAATATTTGTGCAAAATTTCAGCTCGCTAGCTGCTTCCGTTTGGACTCTATCGTGTTTTCAACAGACGGACAGACAGACGGACAGACAGACGGACAGACGGACGGACATGGCTAGATCGTCTTAGAATTTAATGAGGATCCAGAATATATATACTTTTGTGGGTCTTAGATGAATATTTCGATGTGTTACAAACGGAATGACAAAAACAATATACCCCCCATCTTTTTTGATGGTGGGTATAAAAAGGATCCAGAATATATATACTTTTATGGGTCTTAGATGAATATTTCGATGTGTTACAAACGGAATGACAAAAACAATATACCCCCATCTTTTTTGATGGTGGGTATAAAAAGGGATTTTCTAAAAGGGGGGTTATATGGCGTATTTATATTAGTATTTATTAGTAAATTTTGACAATCAAGTCATTTTCTGAAGGGAACTTTGTATAGGGGACAGGGTCAAATGAGGACCGATTATTACGAAAATCAGATGTTTCAGACTTATATAAAACTAAGTTTTGCTGATTTCTAAAGAGATAGAAGAACATTGAAATTTAATCATTTTTAATAGGTTTCGTCACTGGTTCAAAAGAAGAGCATGTGCCATCAAATTTTCTTGAAAATTGCGACCTGTTGAATGCGCACAAAGTTTACATGGACACACGGACAGACAAATAGACAGAGAGACAGACAAACGGACAGACAGATAGACAGACAGATAGACAGACAGACAGACAGACAGACAGACAGATAGACAGACAGACAGACAGACAGACAGACAGACAAACAGATAGACAGACGAACATAGATATATCGTCTCAAAAGTGATTCTGAGTCGTTTGGGATACTTAAATGTGGTTGTAGGACCAATATTTTTGGGTCTTATAAACATCAGCACAAATGCATAATACCCTCCCCACTATACTGGTGGGGGGTATAAAAAGAGCAATTAGAATTATTATTTTTGTTGTTTTCTTACACTTATACTTACAGGACACGTTTATGCGCATAATAATATTGTTCCTATATGTACTTTGAAGTATACCAATCGGCTTAGAATCATTTTCTGAGTCGATTTAGCTATGTCTTTCCGACTGTCTGTCCGTCCGTCCATGTAAACCATGTAATCAAACTACAGGTCGCAAATTTTGCACATGATCTTCTATTGTACTAGAGTCGAATCCTATTGAAAATGGATACATACATATGTATGTTGTACATAGAAGTCATCTTTCTACCTATAAACAAGACTAATATTGAGACAATTCTAATGGTATCATATATATCGCGAACCATTATAGTTGTATATAACAAATAATAGTACAAACGCTATATTTACATATACATATGTCTAACAAATTTCAAAAATGCTTTACAAAAATGTTCTTTATTCTTGAAAACAGAACTGTCTACGAATGACAGATGAAGAAAGCTTGCATACAATTATAATTCATTTTAACTTATGAATAATACAAAAACTCTTTCAAGTATTTCTCTTATCTTCGAACACGTTTGTCATGTTCGTTTGACACAAACATGTTGAATATTTATATTGAAATGTAAAATTTTTTTATTACTTTTGTATGAGATCTTGATTTTACGGAATTTATTTTGATCAAATAAATTGAATAGCTATGAATTTGTTAGATAGGAATTGGATTTAATACGTGAATATAATATAAATAAGGTTTTGGTTTTCTATTAATTATTTTTTGGTTTCTAATTTACTAAAAACCCCAAATAAATTGACTAATGTTGCATAATTTTCCAATAACCTTAACATTTGTATACATATGTATGTCATCACACTATACGTTATTGTGTATTTAATACTGATAATTAACTGTATTTACAAACACGTAAATTTCACTAAATGATTTGTTATTTGCTTACTTCTCGTATATAACATTATTAGCCACATGTGCCAAGAATTGTCTGGACAGGTGACAACTAATTGAACAGTTCATCTCAAAATAATTACAATTTAGTTTTCAACAAACTACAATTGTTAAGAATGTTTTAATGAACCCATAATTGACACATACGAATATTGTGAAAGTGTACTAAAACTACTAATTATTATCTTTTGTTTTATTGTTTGTATTTGTAATAAAAGAAACAAATAAGCATTTTAACTACGGCGAATCTTGAATTTGAGAATTTCGGAAAGGTGGCTTAACATATATGTATATGATATAATTTTTGTATTTATGGAAAGCTTTGAAAAGTATTCAATATTACTAAAATCGAAAAAAATTTTATCGTTTATATATGTAAAGTACTTAAAATAAAATTTGGTATTTGAAAAGCTTATAGTCTTCTATTTTATTCGAATTCATAGGTTCTTGATATTTCATCTTATTTAGTAGGAAAAAAATTATTATGCACGAGACATGAGACTGATGGTTAATTTGAGGAATTATTTGAAAAGAGAATGTATAAACATTAGACTAACTCACTTTGTATAGAAAGCAAAAACGTGTTTTTGTTACACCCCTCAAAATTCCCCTTGCTTTGTTTTATGATGATTCCCAAAATATTTTAAGTCTATTGATGGCCTTTTTTTGCTTATATCTCCGTTATTTATGAACGGATTTTGCTGAAAAATTTCGAAAGGATGTCTGACAGAATTATTGAAGATTTGGAACCCGAAGTTATTTGGGGTCTTAAGAAAACTGATTTCAATAGACACACAGATAGACGGACATGGCTTTGTCGACTCCGCTATCTATAAGGATTCAGAATATATATACTTTATAGGCCGTCACGTCATAACTGTCATAGTTAGTTTGTTAGTTAATTAGTTAGTTCGTTAGTTAGTTAGTTAGTTAGTTAGTATTAGTTAGTTAGTAGTTAGTTAGTTAGTTTAGTTAGTTAGTTAGTTAGTTAGTTAGTTAGTTAGTTAGTTAGTTAGTTAGTTAGTAGTTAGTTAGTTAGTTAGTTAGTTAGTTAGTTAGTTAGTTAGTTAGTTAGTTAGTTAGTTAGTTAGTTAGTTAGTTAGTTAGTTGTAGTAGTTAGTTAGTAGTTAGTTAGTTAGTTAGTTAGTTAGTTAGTTAGTTAGTTAGTTAGTTAGTTAGTTAGTTAGTAGTTAGTTAGTTAGTTAGTAGTTAGTTAGTTAGTTAGTTAGTTAGTTAGTTAGTTAGTTAGTTAGTTAGTTAGTTAGTTAGTGTTAGTTAGTTAGTTAGTTAGTTAGTTAGTTAGTTAGTTAGTTAGTTAGTAGTTAGTTAGTTAGTTAGTAGTTAGTTAGTTAGTTAGTTAGTAGTTAGTTAGTTAGTTAGTTAGTTAGTTAGTTAGTTAGTTAGTTAGTTAGTTAGTAGTTAGTTAGTTAGTTAGTTAGTTAGTTAGTTAGTTAGTTAGTTAGTTAGTTAGTTAGTTAGTTAGTTAGTTAGTTAGTTAGTTAGTTAGTTAGTTAGTTAGTTAGTTAGTTAGTTAGTTAGTTAGTTAGTTAGTTAGTTAGTTAGTTAGTTAGTTAGTTAGTTAGTTAGTTAGTTAGTTAGTTAGTTAGTTAGTTAGTTAGTTAGTTAGTTAGTTAGTTAGTTAGTTAGTTAGTTAGTTAGTTAGTTAGTTAGGTAGTTAGTTAGTTAGTTAGTTAGTTAGTTAGTTAGTTAGTTAGTTAGTTAGTTAGTTAGTTAGTTAGTTAGTTAGTTAGTTAGTTAGTTAGTTAGTTAGTTAGTTAGTTAGTTAGTAGTTAGTTAGTAGTTAGTTAGTTAGTTAGTTAGTTAGTTAGTTAGTTAGTAGTTAGTTAGTTAGTTAGTTAGTTAGTTAGTTAGTTAGTTAGTTAGTTAGTTAGTTAGTTAGTTAGTTAGTTAGTTAGTTAGAGTTAGTTAGTTAGTTAGTTAGTTAGTTAGTTAGTAGTTAGTTAGTTAGTAGTTAGTTAGTAGTTAGTAGTTAGTTAGTTAGTAGTTAGTTAGTTAGTTAGTTAGTTAGTTAGTTAGTTAGTTAGTTAGTTAGTTAGTTAGTTAGTTAGTTAGTTAGTTAGTAGTTAGTTAGTAGTTAGTTAGTTAGTTAGTAGTTAGTAGTAGTTAGTTAGTTAGTTAGTTAGTTAGTTAGTTAGTTAGTTAGTTAGTTAGTTAGTAGTTAGTTAGTTAGTTAGTTAGTTAGTTAGTTAGTTAGTAGTTAGTTAGTTAGTTAGTTAGTAGTTAGTTAGTTAGTTAGTTAGTTAGTAGTTAGTTAGTTAGTTAGTTAGTTAGTTAATTAGTTAGTTAGTTAGTTAGTTAGTAGTAGTTAGTTAGTTAGTTAGTTAGTTAGTTAGTTAGTTAGTTAGTTAGTTAGTTAGTTAGTTAGTAGTTAGTTAGTTAGTTAGTTAGTTAGTTAGTTAGTTAGTTAGTTAGTTAGTTAGTTAGTTAGTAGTTAGTTAGTTAGTTAGTTAGTTAGTTAGTTAGTTAGTTAGTTAGTTAGTTAGTTAGTTAGTTAGTTAGTTAGTTAGTTAGTTAGTTAGTTAGTTAGTTAGTTTACACGCGAGTTACGATAACATATTGTTAATGAAATATCATCACTAATTTAATTGTTATTAATCTCTTCTCTAATTCAATATTTTGCTTTATATGTTACCGTTAAATCTTGTTTTCATAATTTTATGAATTTCATCGTTATGTTAAGTTTAGTAATTTTAATTTAGTCTTATAAAAACTCTTGAACAATAAAGTCAATTTTATTAAAAAGAAAATTGTGTTGTAATTTACAAATTACATAAGTAAAATTGTGTTGTAATTTAAAAATTACATAAGTCGCGTTTGCCGAGTAGTTTCCATTTTTTTATGGTTTGTATACTACGTATGATCGATATTTATTTAAATTAAATGAAGTATACGCCTAACTTTAATATATTATTAATGAGAATTTCTTTTTATTGTTTATTTTTATTTCTAACATCAACAGGTTTATGTGTAGTAATAATTTTGGTACGAAAACATCATCATCATAAATCATATTTGTTAAATAAATATTTTCTTTGTATTAAGATATTAAATAATGAGGGTGAAATTGAAATGTAAACATATACTTATAAAACATGATTTTATTTTAGATTTTTATAAATGGACTTTTTGTGTTTCTTTATAAAATTAATCGAATTATTTTTATATATATCTAAGATCAAGGTCACATGAACTAAAAAATTGCAATATTTATGTTATGTTTGAATAATGAATAACTTAAGGTTAATTTTCGAAAAAAAAACTTTTTAAAATATTTTTACATAGAAATTAATCTACATCGGTAAACAGCATATTAGTGTTTAAATTTCATGGAACTAACTAACATGGAACACACTTTAATAAGAATTTCTATAAAGATACAAGATTTTGTTTCATAGTAGAGACATATTTGTTTGTCTGTCACAAATTTAATGATTAAAATAATAATTAAAAATGTTTTTGTAGATAAAATTAGTAGTAATATTAACTGTGAAGAATCCTCACAAAAATAATATTAAATGTTTATTGTTTTCATAAAATATTAAGAAAACTCAATTACCGAAATGTGACATCTGCTTTTCTTAACAAATTGTTTAGTAATTTTTTCCCAGAGCACTTTATGATACATAATCAATTTCTTATCTTTAGCTAGTCCTTCCATTTCGACAAATTTTCTATTTTCTATATACCACAAATCATTCAAAATGTTTTGAAAGTACAAAAAGTTTCCGAAAGAAAAATACAATAAAATTAAGATATTAAATTAGTAAAAAAGCAAAACTGTACAAAATATTTAAGAAAACACGTATATACTAAACATTTTAATGTCATCACAAATCAATGTAATGACTAAATATACCATCCCACATATCCAGTCATATGTTATTTCAATGGTGGGATGGTATTAGTTTTTATACCCACCATCAAAAAAGATGGGGGGTATATTGTTTTTGTCATTCCGTTTGTAACACATCGAAATATTCATCTAAGACCCACAAAAGTATATATATTCTGGATCCTCATTAAATTCTAAGACGATCTAGCCATGTCCGTCCGTCTGTCCGTCTGTCCGTCTGTCTGTCCGTCTGTTGAAAACACGATAGAGTCCAAACGGAAGCAGCTAGCGAGCTGAAATTTTGCACAAATATTTTATATTGATGCAGTTTGTTTGGTATTGAAAATGGGCAATATCGGTCCACGATTTCGCCTAGCCCCCATATAAGGCCCCCCTCAGAAAATGACATTAACGCTCATAACTGACTAAAAGAAGCAGATATAGCGATGAAATTCGACATAAACATATTTTTTAGGAATCTTAGTATCATTGTAAAATTTTATAAGGATCGGTTCATAATTGACCCTATCCCCCATATAAGGTCCCCCTCAGAAAATGACATTAACGCTCATAACTGACTAAAAAAAGCAGGTATAGCAATGAAATTCGACATAACCATATTTTATAGGAATCTTAATATCATTGTAAAATTTTATAAGGATCGGTCCATAATTGACCCTATCCCCCATATAAGGACCCCCTCAGAAAATGTCTTTAACGCTCATAACTGACTAAAAAAAGCAGCCATAGCGATGAAATTCGACATATACATATTTTTTAGGAACCATAATATTGTAAAATTTTATAAGGATCGGTCTATAATTGACCCTATCCCCCATATAAGGTCCCCCTCAGAAAATGACATGAACGCTCATAACTGACTAAAAAGAGCAGATATAGCGATGAAATTCGACTTAAACATGTTTTATAAGAATCTTAATATCACTGTAAAATTTTATAAGGATCGGTCCATAATTGACCCTACCCCCCATATAAGGTCCCCCTCAGAAAATGACATTAACGCTCATAACTGACTAAAAAGAGCAGCTATAGCGATGAAATTCGACATAAACATGTTTTATAAGAATCTTAATATCACTGTAAAATTTTATAAGGATCGGTCCATAATTGACCCTACCCCCCATATAAGGTCCCCTTCAGAAAATGACATTAACGCTCATAACTGACTAAAAAGAGCAGCTATAGCGATGAAATTCGACTTAAACATATTTTTTTGGAACCTTAATATTATTGTAAAATTTTATAAGAATCGGTCCATAATTGACCCTATCCCCCATATAAGGTCCCCCTCAGAAAACGACATTAACGCTCATAACTGACTAAAAAAAGCAGCTATAGCGATCAAATTCGACTTAAACATATTTTTTGGAATCTTAATATCATTGTAAAATTTTATAAGAATCGGTCCATAATTGACCCTATCCCCCATATAAGGTACCGCTCAGAAA
Source organism: Lucilia sericata (assembly GCF_015586225.1). Lineage (NCBI taxonomy): Eukaryota > Metazoa > Arthropoda > Insecta > Diptera > Calliphoridae > Lucilia > Lucilia sericata. The sequence continues at coordinate 22,906 of NW_023996954.1, forward strand.
ATGACATTAACGCTCATAACTGACTAAAAAAAGCATCTATAGCGATGAAATTCGACATAAACATATTTTTTAGGAACCTTTATATCATTGTAAAATTTTATAAGGATCGGTCCATAATTGACCCTACCCCCCATATACGGTCCCCTTCAGAAAATGACTTTAACGCTCATAACTGTCCAAAAGAAGCATCTATAGCGATGAAATTCGAGATGAACATATTTTATAGGAACCTAAATCGCTTTGTAAAATTTTATATGGATCGGTTCATAATTGACCCTACTCCCATATAAGGTCCCCTTCAGAAAAATACTTTGACGCTCAGAATGGTCTAAAATAAGCACCTATAGAAATTCGACACGAACATATTTTATAGAAACTTTAATATCATTGTAAAATTTTATAAGGATCGGTCCATAATTGACCCTACCCCCTATATAAGGTCCCCTTCAGAAAATGGCTTTAAGGTTCATAATTGTCTAAAAGAAGCATCTATAGCGATGAAATTCGACATAAACTTATTATATAGAAACCTAAATCGCTTTGTAAAATTTTATAACGATCGGTCCATAATTTATCCTACCTCCATATACGGTTCCCTTCGGAAAATGGCTTTAACGCTCATTACTAGCCTAAACTAAAATCGTTATAGAAAATTTGACGAGGATCGGTCCATAATTACCAAACGTCCCCTCAGAAAATAATTTTAACGCTTTTGCTACCTTAAAAATACAAGGACAGCGACAAAATTCGACAAAAATTTCTCTATACATAGATGTAATAAATGAGAAAATTGTTTTGATAATAACAAAAGCATCGATTCTTAAATATCAAAGTTTATTTATAAGGAAGCATTCCTTTTTGGCAATGATTTGATGGTGGGTATACAAGATTCGGCACAGCCGAATATAACACTCTTACTTGTTTTTCGTTTGTCCTCTAAATTTTATTTGCACATCATTTATCATTGATTTTGAGTTTATTGAGGCATTTAAAATTTGAAACAAATACCAAATAATGAAAGAACATGATACTTAAGGTAAGTAATACAAACTAAGTGCCAATTTAAAGCTGTAATGTCAGCCAGGCATAAATGTTTAATAAACTCGAAATGTCTTTTAAATTTTAAATTTATGTGTTGTTTCTAGATAACGAGCGAGTAGTTTGAGCACAAATTTTACTTGTATTTTGTTATTGTAACAAAAACAAAATACAAGTAAAATTTTAACTCAAACTACTCACACGTTATCTAGAAACAACACATTAATTTTTTGAAGTAAAATTTAGTTTCTGAATACATAAAATTAAACAGTTTGGTTGGATTTGGTAATTTCTAATATTATATAGACAATGTAAAAACTTGTGTAGGTTTAAAATAAGGACCATGTTGTACCGTTTACTCTAGATAAACACGATAAATAGCATGTTAAGGATCCTAACCGAGAAAGGACTTAGACCTGTCTGCTATGCAGATGATGTCGTAGTACTTCTAAGGGGAAAGGATCCAGATTATTTATGTAGAAGGGATGAAGAAACTCTGAATACGGCCTTTAGCTGGGTTCAACCTAGATATGCCTCAATGTTAATCCGGCAAAGACGGAAATCCAGTGACCGACAGAGTTAAGTACTTAGATGTAATCCTTGTCCGGAAATCAGGATGGAGACACCACATAGAGCAAAGGATTAACATCGATGCTGGGCGCTATGTAGGAGAAACATAGGCATAAAATGTCCTACTGTGACACAATGGTTTTATAAAACTGTAATTTGAGTTCTTGGGACAAAGAGTGTAATATCAAACGGTGTTCAGCGTAAATGCTGCTTGTGTATAAGTGGTGTCATAAGCACAACGTCAAGCCAGACTCTAGAAACGTTGCTAGATATTCCATCCATTGAAACATATTTAAGATATAAGGCGACACTGACAACCGAACGGCTTATAACATTAGATGAACTGGTCAAAAGCGGTTATAGGACACGTCATCGGACCAGATACTGAATATGTCGGAAACTTTGAAACACTGAACCCAGATGTCTTGGTCAAGCGGAACATTTCTCACGAACACTGATTGAGAAATTCTTAGGAATTACTGCCAGGAAACTGAGTTTCAGAACATTGAAAGATAATTTATTCAGTGGACACTATGTTGTTTTTTTAACAACAAACCTTTTATAGACAAACCCAGTATAGACATAATTTTCTACTACATTAATAAATAGTACGATTTTCTTATATAAAACAGTTAGTAACAATTTAGAGTACTATATTCGGCTGAGCCGAATCTTAAATACCCTCCACCAGCTACTTTTATGTTAATACTTTTCTAATTGATCAAATATTTGTAGAAATAAGTTTTCTCATGTTTCTTAAATATAAAATAGAAAAAATAGAAAAAATCCGAAGATTTAAACAACTTAAATCTATTACATGATTTTCGGGAGGGGACCTTGTATGGGAGCTATGACCAATTATGGACCGATCGGAAAAGAATTTTAACAGTAATATTTCTATGCATATGGGCAATACCTGTACCAAATTGTATATGGATATCTTAATTTAGTAATGAGTTATGCGCGTTTAAGTGATTTTCGGGAGGGGACCTTGTATGGGAGCTATGTCCAATTATGGACCGACCCAGAAAATTTTTCCTCTGTATGAATTCTGTTGACATAAGTTTTTAATTTGTAAAATTTTGTGAAGATATCGACATTGTGACGGAAGTTATTAACAAAAAACCCATTTTCCGGGAGTATGTACTTTTGTATGGGTGGTATATGAAATTGTGGACCGATTGAGAAAATGTTCAGCAGGGATCAAGCTCTTGTGTAGAAATTATCTTGCATAGTTTTCAAGAAAATTACATCAGAGTGTGTAAAAAATGCTTATTTTTTTCGAGGTTGTTTTAAATTTTGATTCATAACTTTTCCCGGTGTGAACCGATTTTGCCCATTTTCAATACCAAACAACTTAGGAAAATGAAGAACATTTTGGGTGAATTTGGTTAAACTCTATTGCTTCGTTTTATCGTGAGCGTGTTTTACACAGACAGACGGACAGAAGGACAGCTAAATCGACTCAGAATTTGATAAGGACCCAGAATATATATACTTTGTTGGGTCTCAGATGAATATTTCTTGGTGTTACACATGGAATGACAAAGTTATATATACCCTCTATCACCACTGATGGTGGTGGAGGGTATAAAAACGTCTGCAATACAGGTTATATTAGGAGTATATTAGCTTTAAAGGAAACGCAGCTCGAGGTAGTTAACCTGAAGAAAGCCAAATCATTCGACGCAACGTAGGCTTAATTAAAAATATGGGTGAGAGAAACCCATAACGCTTCTTGGAATAATGAAATGGTGGGCAGAACCAATAAGAGCAGAACAAGAAATCTCCTCAAAATGAGAAAGTCTAAGCTTTCGCTCACAGCTATACAAAATTTTAGCATTTTCTATGCCACTGTCAGGAATTCGTCTCTGTCTATATCTCTTTTATTTACGGCCAACTTCTCGAATGTATGGCTGATAGAATTATTGAAAATTTGGATCTCGATGATATTTGCGGTCTTCAGAAAATTGATTTGAAAAGACACACAGAAGGACAGACAGACAGATGGACATGACTTAATCTATTCCGCTATCTATAAGGATCCAGAACATATATATATATATATATATATATATATATATATATATATATATATATATATATATATATATACTTTATAGGGTCAGAAAATTATATTGTGGAAATAACAAACTTATATACAACCTTCTCATGAAGGTGAAGGGTATAAAAAGTAATTGATTATTGAACTATTTACACAATAAATAACATAACCTTGTAAAATATTTGTATTATCAAAAATTTTACTTTAGGCATGTACGTAATTAATAAACTTAAACTAAAATAAAACGCAATAACCTGTCACACAAAATATTCAATCGAATGCAAATAAAATAAGTCAATTAATTTTAATATTTAAAGAAAATTTGTTAAATGTCACGAACACAAGAATCAAAGTTAAGTGTTATTGGTTTAGTTAGAAAAATAAATGTAAGTAAATTTTATACAAACAAATAAAAGAATTTACTACATATATAATATAAGTTAAATTAAACATAAAGAAAAATTTTTCTGCCGTATCGGGCTTATTTCTCGATGATCTTTTTCAACTACAGGGTGAGCTTCTTTGACGACTCATCACCGCCCTTTTGTTTACCTTACACACAGGTGGCATTTTTTGCACATGGTTCTGTCGGTCCATGTACAAGCACTTTGCTCAAGTACTCGAGCTATCTAATCACTGACCATTGCTGCCCCGTTGCTTAACATCCGAGATGCAAAAACATCACTTTCGTTTACAACCACGCAGATGGGATGACCTCTGTTGAGTCGGCAACAGCACCAAGAGATGTTATTCGGTAGACCGAAACACGAAACCATCAAATAAGCCGAGGACTTTATTCTTACTCACAGAGACACTGTGGTAAATGTGATATGAACAGAGTAAACCCTGAACATGCCTGGACAAGGAAGGAAAATTCAATGGTATCACTTGTATAAGATACCTTTCATTAATTATCATTCAACCCGGCACTCATTTTATTCGTCCGACACACTCATAGAGAATAACATCCGACACACTCATTCTAGGTATACGGGCGGGTAAAATCCGTATACCCCTACAGTAATCCTGTATCATATACTTTACTTAACACTAACTCATTTCCCACGCTTAGTCCCACATTCACTCCTCTCTTTAGTATCTGTTGACTTCGGCAACAGCACCAAACTTATCCAGAATTATAGATTTCACCGTGCATCAGTCTTTTAATCGACATTCTCTTCCCGTAAATTTGGGTTTAGACCACAGCCACTACGTGGATTCCATAGCAACCTCAACCAACTGACCAGCCAGGATAAAGTCCTGCGGACAACTGGCCACCAGTAGTATCAGATTATGTGGTTCTCTGCTTCGATCCCGCAGACTAGAGGAACTAGTAGCACCTCTATACCTCGGGATTGCAATACACCAAGATTGGCTCTTCATCAAGGTATCATGCCCTGGGGGGTGTGAGAAGGGTAAAAGTGATCACAGATTTAATCCTTTAGGCCCTTGAGCTTCTAGTTTAGCCAGAATCGATTTTTGGTGGGAAATAAGAGTGATCACAGATTTTAATTGTTTTTGCCCTAGGCCTTTTAGTTTAGCCAGAAAATGGACTTTGATGTTTTCACTCAGAATTCGATTTTTGGTGGGAAATACGAGTGATCACATATTTTAATTGTTTTTATCCTAGGGCTTCTAGTTTTGCCAGAAAATGGACTTTTTTCACTCAAAAAAAGTTTAGCCAGAAGTAATAGTGATCACAGATTTTTATCCTTTTTTTCATCATTGTTTTCATGGAACATCACGTAAATTTTTGTATACTTTTGTAAAAAAACATTATTGTGAAAAATGCAATAATTGCATAAGAATTTCGAATTTCTTTTGAGTAAATAAAATATAAGAACACTGAATGTTAGTCATGTAAACAAAATGCCATGTCACATAACATTCATATTAAATGTTACATTTGCTATTAAATGCAAATAAAATTGATATCGTATACCTGGTGATAGACAAACAGACGTGTATTGAACTTGTAAACATTTTTATTTGTTTTAATTTACAGACGGATATTTTCAGTAAAAGTTAAATAACACAAGTAAGAGTGTTATATTCGGCTGTGCCGAATCTTGTATACCCACCATCAAATCATTGCCAAAAAGGAATGCTTCCTTATAAATAAACTTTGATATTTAAGAATCGTTGCTTTTGTTATTATCAAAACAATTTTCTCATTTATTACATCTATGTATAGAGCAACTTTTGTCGAATTTTGTCGCTGTACTTGTATTTTTAAGGTAGTAAAAAGAGTTAAAGTTATTTTCTGAGAAGGACCTTATTTAGGGAGGACGTTTGGTCAATTATGGACCGATCCTCGTCAAATTTTCTAGAACGATTTTAGTTTAGGCTAGTAATGAGCGTTAAAGCCATTTTCTACCCCCCATATAAGGTCCATATGGGGGTAGGATTAATTATGGACCGATCGTTATAAAATTTTACAAAGCGATTAAGGTTTCTATAGAATATGTTCATGTCGATTTTCATCGCTATATATGCTTCTTTTAGACAGTTATGAGCGTTAAAGTAGTTTTCTGAAGGGGACCTAATATGTGGGGTAGGGTCATTATGGACCGATACTTATAAAATTTTACAAAG
>NW_023996955.1:0-29317 GCF_015586225.1 Lucilia sericata
CGCTTCTACACAGAACCCGTGGGCAGTGTAGGACCACGTCTATTAAGCGGCAATGATATAAAAGTGATAGATGTTGCGGCCACCTCAACAATAACATTATTATGTCCAGCTCAAGCTTATCCGGTGCCATTTTTTAGGTAAATTTTGAATGTAACGATTAAGGTCTACAATTGTAGTTACAAAAGTCTATCCCAACATTTGTCAAAGTTTTTTTAGGAGGTACCTTTTAGTACCTCTATCGTTTTTTATATATAAACCTAATTATTATTTTTGTACAGAACCGGTTGCTAGTGTTTTACCAAAATTAACATCTGGCGATGAATCACGTATAGTTAAAGTTTATTTAGATAAGAAAGCTACACTATTGTGTCCAGCCCAAGCCTATCCGGTGCCATTTTTTAGGTAAAACCTCAAAACAAACAACATTCAAAAAGTTTTCAGTTATTAATAATAAGCGAAACTAAATCTGGGAAATTAAAAATTGTTTTTCCAATTTAGAATTCAATTTATATCCGTTTCTTTCTCTAGAACCCATTGCTAGTGTAGCTCCCCGCTTAACCTCGGGAGATGATTCACGTTCGGTTAAGGTTTATGTAAATAAAAGTGTTACACTCTTGTGCCCTTTTCAAGCTTATCCGGTATTAATATTTAGGTAATTTTTATGGCCCTAGAAAATATTTAAGGCAGTTTTCAATGTGATATATAGAAAGAAATTTTGAGATATAATTGTTATGATTTTATGTTCAAGAACCCATGGGCAGTGTTAGTCCTAAAGTTTCTACGGGTGAAGATGTCAAACATACTAAGGTTAAGGAATCTGAAAGTTTAAGTTTGATATGTCCCGCTCAAGCTTATCCCACGCCATATTTTAGGTAAGATTTGACAGGAATTTTCAAATAGGAATTATCAGTTTAATGCTGAAAATTTAGGTACCTTATCCAAATTTAGGCAGTTTATTAGTCTTATAAACTCTCGAGACTATAAAACTATATATAATCGAGACTATAGAACAGTCTATAGTCGAGGCTATAGAACAGTCAAGACTATAGAAGAGTCTATAGTCGGGACTATAGAAGAGTCTATAGTTGGGACTATAGAAGAGTCTATAGTTGGGACTATAGTAGAGTCTATAGTCGGTACTATAGAAGTGTCTATAGTCGGGACTATAGAAGAATCTATAGTAGGGACTATAGAAGAGTCTATAGTCGGGACTATAGAAGAGTCTATAGTCGGGACTATAGAAGAGTGTATAGTCGGGACTATAGAAGAGTCTATAGTCGGGACTATAGAAGAGTCTATAGTCGGGACTATAGAAGAGTCTATAGTCGGGACTATAAAAGAGTCTATAGTCGGGACTATAGAAGAGTCTATAGTCGGGACTATAGAAGAGTCTATAGTCGGGACTATAGAAGAGTCTATAGTCGGGACTGTAGAAGAGTCTATAGTTGGGGCTGTAGAAGAGTCTATAATCGCGAATATACAGAAGTCTATAGTCGGGACTATAGAAGAGTCTATAGTCGGGACTGTAGAAGAGTCTATAGTCGGGACTGTAGAAGAGTCTATAGTAGGGACTGTAGAAGAGTCTATTTTCGAGACTATGGTCGAGTCTACCATATAGTCGGTTCTATACTCGAGTATATAGTCCGGTATATAGTCGAGACGGGCCTCTAACCTAATTCTAATCTAAACATTATATATTTTAATAATTTTTCTAGAACCCATGGGCAGCGTTAGTCCCAAAATCTCAACTGGTGAAGATTTCAAACATATTAAAAGTAAATCTAATCAAAGCTTAAGTTTATTGTGTCCGGCCCAAGCTTATCCCACGCCATATTTTAGGTAAAATATTTCTATTTCTAGAACCTTAAACCGCCCAACATTTAGGTTTTTATATAGAAAATATTTCCTTTATATAATGTTAAAGAAATCTCCTCCTTCTCTAGAACCATTGGGCAGTGTTAGACCCAAGGTAAATGTACAAGATAAACATCAATTTATAGATGTGGACTTAAAGCAGGATTTTGCTCTACTGTGTTTGGCTCAATCGTATCCGATGCCGGCTTTTAGGTAAATCCTTTAAAATATTCAGGCAGTTTTTTAATCAAATATTCAAAATATATATTCGATTTCTTGTAAACGTTCTTCTTTAGAACCCCTGGGCAGTGTTAAACCCAAAATTAATGTTCAGGATAAATTACAAACTCGTGAGATAACCAAAAGTATAGATTTTGCTTTGCTGTGTCCGGCTCAATCATATCCAATGCCCGCTTTTAGGTAATTGATCGAAATGGTTTTATTATAAGAAATTTCGAATACCCAACAACATTAAGGCAGATTTTCTGAGTTTGATCCAATTAAAATTTCACTAAAATTTTAATTTTCAGAACCCATTGGCAGTGTACCGCCCAAAGTTAGTATAGACGATGAAATAGCTACTGCTAGAGCAAATTTGGGCCAGAGTTTAAGTCTTAAATGTCCCGCGCAATCATATCCCATACCGGTTTATAGGTAATTACACAAATTTACTCCTGCCCTAGAGAGCAAACCCAACATTCAGGTTTTCGTTATTTTTTAACAAGATTTTATCGTAAAGAATTTTAACGAATATTTTACAGAACCCATTGGTAGTGTACCACCTAAAGTTAGCATCGATGATGAATTTAAAAATGCTCGTGTACAGTTGTCCGAGAGTTTAAGTCTCAAATGTCCGGGTCAGGCATATCCGATACCGGTTTATAGGTAATATTGGATTGCGTTTCTTAATCTAGATTAACAACATTCTGGCAGTTTTTATATACAAAAGTAGATGTTTCTGAATTCCTTTAAATTTATTTAACAATTTTTAGAACCTTTGGGCAGTGTGCCCCCTAAAATGAATTTACTCGAAAGAGTACGTACTATGGAAGTTCAGCTTGGCCTAGAATATGCCATGCAGTGTCCAGGTCAAGCTTACCCGGTGCCTAGAGTCAGGTAAATAGAAGTATATGGTTGCCGATTCTAGGTCCTTGAAAATTACAAATTTTAAACTTTTTTCTTACTAAATGTTCTGAAAATGCCGATTTTCTATTAAAATATTTGACAGCTTTTAGTCCCCTATAAACATTCAGGCAGTTGATTCTTGTTTTTAGGAAATTTTGTTGTAATTGTATATAATCTTATTATTAGAACCCCTGGGTTCCGTGGCTCCCAAAATACCCAACTTAAATGATAAGTCACAAATTGTTGTGGTATCACAAAACTCACAATATGCCATGCAGTGTCCCGGACAAGCCTATCCAGTGCCGGTAGTAAGGTAATCAAGCTTTAATATCTGATCAAAATAAAAACTTTAAAGGGTCCCTAGCAAAACATTCAGGCGGTTATATTTCTTTAAATTACGATCAATAAACAACCAATTTATATCCCGTAGAACCCTTGGGTTCGGTAGCCCCCAAAATACCTAATCTCAATGATAAGCTGCAAAAGACCGAGGTGTTACAGGGTCTAGAATTTGCCATGCAATGTCCGGGTCAGGCTTATCCGGTGCCAATAGTAAGGTAATATAGTTTCCCTTAAAATAACAGGCAATAGATTTCATTAGTATTAAAATTTTGATTATTAACAATATGACTCTATTACTTAAGAACCTTTGGGCTCTGTACCACCCAAAATCACCAGTCTTCATGATAAATTTCAAGTGTTACAAGTTAAGCTTAATGAAAGTTATGCTATGAAATGTCCAGGGCAAGCTTTTCCAGTGCCTATAGTAAGGTGAGAGTTAAATATTTAATAAATTTGATCTTATAAACCGCGATTTTGATTAAGAACCTATTCCAACATTTAGCGAAGTTTTCATTCTCAAATAAAAAATAATTCTTATTATCCCAACTTAAATATTTTATTCAACTAGAACCTTTGGGCTCGGTTCCCCCCAAAATCACCAGTTTTCATGATAAGTTCCAAGCTTTACAAGTTAGATTGGGTGATGACTACAGCATGAAATGTCCCGGTCAAGCCTTTCCAGTGCCAGTTGTAAGGTAATTTTGAATAAGTTAAAACAAAAATTCCAACATTCTGGCAGATAAACCATTTCCCAGTAGTTTGTGTCACATTTACCTACACATCCAGACATCTTATTATTCTGTTAATTTTAGAACCTTTGGGCTCGGTTCCCCCCAAAATCACCAGTTTCAATGACAAATTTCAAGCTTTACAAGTAAGACTGGTCGAAGATTATAGCATGAAATGTCCCGGTCAGGCTTTTCCAGTGCCAATAGTTAGGTGGGTAATAAAAATTATTAAATTTATAAATCATTATTATTAAGTTGAAAAGCTGCCCACTACTTCTTAGACTTCATCCATTATCGAACAATATTCAAGCAGTTTTCTAGTAAAAGGTTCCCTCATTCTAAAATCTTGTTAAAATTCAAATTTCCAGAACCCATGGGTAGTGTTGCTCCTAAAGTTGATACTCGCGATGAGTTTACTTATGCTCGGGTGCGTCTGCATCAAGATAAAGCACTTATTTGTCCGGCTCAATCGTATCCGGTACCAATTTTTAGGTAAGATTGCAAATAGATTTAGAGGTCTTTAGAGGAGATATCGGCAAAGAATATTCTATAGTCGAGACTATAGAACAGTCTGTAGTCGAGACTATAGAACAGTCTGAGTCGAGACCATAAAACAGTCTATAGTCGAGACTATAAAACATTCTATAGTCGAGACTATAGAACAATCTATAGTCGAGACTATAGAACAGTCTATAGTCGAGACTATAGAACAGTCTATAGTCGAGACTATAGAACAGTCTATAGTCGAGACTATAGAACAGTCTATAGTCGAGACTATAGAACAGTCTATAGTCGAGACTATAGAACAATCTATAGTCGAGACTATAGAACAGTCTATAGTCGAGACTATAGAACAGTCTATAGTCAAGACTATAGAACAGTCTATAGTCAAGACTATACAACAGTCTACAGTCAAGACTATAGAACAGTCTATAGTCAAGACTATAGAACAGTCTATAGTCAAGACTATAGAACAGTCTATAGTCAAGACTATAGAACAGTCTATAGTCAAGACTATAGAATAGTCTATAGTCAAGACTATAGAACAGTCTATAGTCAAGACTATAGAACAGTCTATAGTCAAGACTATAGAACAGTCTATAGTCAAGACTATAGAACAGTCTATAGTCAAGACTATAGAACAGTCTATAGTCAAGACTATAGAACAGTCTAAAGTCAAGACTATAGAACAGTCTATAGTTAAGACTATAGAACAGTCTATAGTCAAGACTATAAAACAGTCTATAGTCAAGACTATAGAACAGTCTATAGTCAAGACTATAGAACATTCTATAGTCAAGACTATAGAACATTCTATAGTCAAGACTATAGAACATTCTATAGTCAAGACTATAGAACAGTCTATAGTCAAGACTATAGAACAGTCTATAGTCAAGACTATAGAACAGTCTATAGTCAAGACTATAGAACAGTCTATAGTCAAGACTATAGAACAGTCTATAGTCAAGACTATAGAACAGTCTATAGTCAAGACTATAGAACAGTCTATAGTCAAGACTATAGAACAGTCTATAGTCAAGACTATAGAACAGTCTATAGTCAAGACTATAGAACAGTCTATAGTCAAGACTATAGAACAGTCTATAGTCAAGACTATAGAACAGTCTATAGTCAAGACTATAGAACAGTCTATAGTCAAGACTATAGAACAGTCTATAGTCAAGACTATAGAACAGTCTATAGTCAAGACTATAGAACAGTCTATAGTCAAGACTATAGAACAGTCTATAGTCAAGACTATAGAACAGTCTATAGTCAAGACTATAGAACAGTCTATAGTCAAGACTATAGAACAGTCTATAGTCAAGACTATAGAACAGTCTATAGTCAAGACTATAGAACAGTCTATAGTCAAGACTATAGAACAGTCTATAGTCAAGACTATAGAACAGTCTATAGTCAAGACTATAGAACAGTCTATAGTCAAGACTATAGAACAGTCTATAGTCAAGACTATAGAACAGTCTATAGTCAAGACTATAGAACAGTCTATAGTCAAGACTATAGAACAGTCTATAGTCAAGGACTATAGAACATCTATATTCACGACTATAGAACAGTCTATAGTCACGGACTATAGAACAGTCTATAGTCAAGACTATAGAACAGTCTATAGTCAAGACTATAGAACAGTCTATAGTCAAGACTATAGAACATCCGTCTATAGTCAAGACTATAGAACCCAGTTTATAGTCAAGACTATAGAACAGTTTATAGTCAAGACTATAGACCCAGTCTATAGTCCAAGACTACTAGAACAGTCTCTAGTCAAGACTATAGAACAGTCTATAGTCAAGACTATAGAACAGTCTATAGTTCAAGGACTAGTAGAACAGTCTATAGTCAAGACTTATAGAACAGTCTATAGTCAAGACTATAGAACAGTCTATAGTCAAGACTATAGAACCAGTCTATAGAATCAAGACTATTCGGAACAGTCTAGTAGTCAAGACTATAGAACAGTCTATCGTCAAGGACTATAGAACAGTCTATAGTCAAGGACTATTAGAACAGTCTATAGTCAAGACTATAGAACAGTCTATAGTCGAGACTATAGAACAGTCTATAGTCTCGACTATAGACTGTTCTATAGTCTCGACTATAGAACAGTCTATAGTCGAGACTATAGAACAGTCCATAGTCGAGACTATAGAACAGTCCATAGTCGAGACTATAGAACAGTCTATAGAACATTTTGAATTCAAATTTAGACCGATTTCTGATCGAAAACTAAGAAACCCCCTTTACCGCATTCAGGCCGTTTAATCTCTAAAAAAGCATTTATTTTTTAAATTTTATAAAAATCAACTAATTATTCTATAACCTTTTAAACTCAAGAACCCATGGGCTCTGTTGCTCCAAAGGTTAACATTAAAGATGAGATTACCAATGCCCGGACTGATATTCATCAAAGTATGGCTTTACAATGTCCGGTACAAGCTTATCCAGTGCCATTTTATAGGTAAATCTATAATTCTTTAATAAAAAGCCATGCCAACATTCAGAGTCAGTTAGAGTCCTTATCTCTATTCGCAGTTTATTAAAATTTTATTTATTTTTTTTAATCTCAGAACCCATGGGCAGTGTGGCCCCTCGAGTTGATGTTAAAGATCGTATTACTTGGTTAGATAAACCCAAGGGAGAGAATTTGAATTTATTATGCCCGGCCCAATCTTATCCCATGCCATTTTATAGGTAAAGTTTTCGGTTTCGGAATAGAGTTAAGAAAACATTCAGGCAGTTTTGTATTTACGTATATTATAAGGATGCTTAGATCAAAATTTCTCCATTTGTTACCGGTTTGTTTTGATGTTTTGTTTATTTTTAATGTTTTATTTGTGTTGTAGAACCCATGGGCAGTGTAGCGCCCCGTATCGATGAAAAAGATCGCATTAATTGGACTAATAAGCCTAAGGGCCAAGACTTTAATCTCTTATGTCCAGCCCAATCGTATCCTATGCCATTTTATAGGTAAATGAAATATAAGAATCTTGAAGATAAAGCTAAACAACATTCAGACAGTTTTTGATACAAATCATAAAAGACTTCACTTAAACCAGTTATCGGTAAAGAGTGATAGCTCTTTACCGATAATAAAACTTCTTTCTAAAATTTATTTTATCTTTTTAAAGAACCCTTAGGTTCGGTGGCACCCAAAATTGATACCGATGATAAATTAAAATTTGTTTCGCGTAAATCGAATACCTCTATGAGTATCACTTGTCCGAGTCAGGCCTATCCCAAGCCAATATTTAGGTAATTTTATTAGAACAAATTTTCAGGCAGTTTTTAAAATTAAAGAACTAAAATCTTTATTCTATATTTAAATGTTTCTTTATCTTGTAGAACCCTTGGGCTCAGTTGCTCCCAAAGTGGATTTAGCCGATAAAGTTAAAATTTCTGTAAATCGTAAGGGTTCATCGTTGAGTTTAGTTTGTCCGGCTCAAGGTTATCCAATGCCGGCTTTTAGGTAATTTGTTTAAAGAAATCTTTTAAGAAAATAAGGGCAATAGATCTGCTGGACTATATTTTGAAAGATTTTTATAGAAACACTTAGCCGATATCATTTAGTTTACTCGATTAAGTTGATTCCAGGTTTCAGGTCAGACTATAAATTAGATTATAGTTCAGACTACAGTTCAATCTATAGTCGAAATTATAGTTCAGGCCATGGGTGGGTCCATAATCCAGGATATAGTTTATACTATATTCCAGAGAATAATTCAGATTATAGTTTAGACATATTACAGTTCAGACAGTGATCTATATTATAGTGCAGACAGATAGTTTATAATATAATAAAGGTTACAGTTCAGATTATAACTCATACTACAGTCAAGACCACAGTTTATATTTGAGTCAAGATTACAGTTCGGTATATATTTCAGTATATAGTTTAGACTATAGTTAAGTCGGTTTAAGTTCGAATTAAAACATTTCGGCAGTTTTCTTTAAATTTCAAATTTCTTCTGAAAATTTTAATTTTCTATTGTTTCTGTTTATAGAACCTTTGGGCTCTGTGGCTCCCAAGGTGGATCTGAATGATAAGCTTAAAATGTCCACCAATAAATTGGGTTCATCTTTAAGTTTAGTTTGTCCCGCTCAAGGTTATCCGATGCCAGCATTTAGGTAATTGAAATCTAGAGACATTTTACTAAATAAAAAAGAGTGTAGATTCTCCAGAGCATAGATCGGTGGAGAGTTCCCTTTGAACTCTCAAACCCAGTTTTCCTAACACTTCAGGCAGTTTTATATCTTAAATTTTCTTTGCTTAATACATATTTGTTTAATTTGAAATGTTTAGAACCTGTTGCCTCAGTGGGTCCAAAAGTTGAAATCAAAGATAAAGTGGGCATATTTTGGGCCAATTCAAATAATTCGCTAGCACTTCTATGTCCAGCTCAGTCATATCCAGTACCTGCATATAGGTAATAAAAGCTAAGCTCCAGTTATTATTGTGTTATTAGAAGTGATAACCGATTGGTAATACATATGAACCTGCTATTTTTCGCTCCTGGTTCAAACATAACCCAACATTTAGGCAGTTTTTCTCTTTGTTAAACTTTATTATAAAAACTTAATGTATGCAAAATTTAGAACCCATTGGCAGTGTGGCACCTCGGGTCAATCGTAAGGATGAATTTAATCATGATAAAATTAAGCAAAATGGCACCTTAGCTATACAATGTCCTGCTCAAGCTTATCCAGTACCCAATTATAGGTAATTCTAGTTCTACAACAATATTCTGGCAGTTTTCTTCTTTCTTTTTTAAAAAATCCTTAAAATAAGTTTATAAATTATTCGCTTCTAGAACCCTTAGGCAGTGTGGGTCCTCGTGTTAATCACAAAGATGAATTTAGTCATGAGAAAGTTAAAATTAATGATACTATGGCTCTACAATGTCCCGTACAGGCCTATCCAGTGCCACTTTATAGGTAATGCAAACCTTAAAACAACAAAAAGGCAGTTTTTATATAAATAAGTTATAAAATAACTCTAGAAGCTGATTCATTATTGTCTATACCTAAGCTTTTTGCTATTTTTATGTACTTTTCTATATTTTCCAGAACCTATGGGCAGTGTTGGACCTAGAGTTAATAAAAAAGATAGTTTTGACTTTGATACCATAGCTATGGGTAAAAGCATAGCTGTTTTGTGTCCAGCCCAGGCTTATCCGGTTCCTATATTTAGGTACTTTATTTTAAAGAAAAGTTTTCCTATTTCGAAAGTTTTTATTTCATATTTAATAGGTTTTTCTTTATCCCAACATTCAGTTCTTTCAGTTTAGCAAAATGTAGAATGTCTTTAGAAAATAATTTCAATCTAATTTTCCAGAACCGGTGGGTAGTGTTGGTCCTAGAGTCAATAAGAATGATAATTTAAATTCTGACACTATTTATAAAGGCAAAGAAGTAACACTTCTATGTCCAGCTCAAGCATATCCGGTGCCATTTTACAGGTAAATAGAAAAGTAAAGGGCTTAATAGTTATACATCTGTAGGTCTTTAGAACGACGAGTTATTTGATTTAAAAGAAGAGTTATTACTTAACTTATTAAAATCATTATTTAAGAAATTGTTAATCAGACTTTAGTCCAGTCTAAAGACTAATTATGGTCCACACTACAGAATACACTATACTCTGGACTATAGACTAGACTAGATTATAGACTAGACTATAAACTAGATTATAGACTAGATTATATAATAGACTAGACTATGGGATATAATATGGACTGGACTATAGACTAGACTATGGAATAGACTATAGACTAGACTATAAATTAGACTATATACTAGACTATAGACTAGACAATAGACTAGACTATAGACTAGACTATAGACTAGACTATAGACTAGACTATAAACTAGACTATAGACTAGACTATAGACTAGACTATAGACTAGACTACAGACTAGACTATAGACTAGACTATAGACTAGACTATAGACTAGACTATAGACTAGACTATAGACTAGACTATAGACTAGACTATAGACTAGACTATAGACTAGACTATAGACTAGACTATAGACTAGACTATAGACTAGACTATAGACTAGACTATAGACTAGACTATAGACTAGACTATAGACTAGACTATAGACTAGACTATAGACTAGACTATAGACTAGACTATAGAATAGACTATAGACTAGACTATAGACTAGACTATAGAATAGACTATAGACTAGACTATAGAATCAACTATAGAATAGACTATAGACTAAACTATAGACTAAACTATAGACTAGACTATAGACTAAACTATAGACTAGACTATAGACTAGACTATAGACTAGACTATAGACTAGACTATAGACTAGACTATAGACTAGACTATAGACTAGACTATAGACTAGACTATAGCCTAGACTATAGACTAGACTATAGACTAGACTATAGACTAGACTATAGACTAGACTATAGACTAGACTATAGCCTAGACTATAGACTAGACTATAGACTAGACTATAGACTAGACTATAGAATAGACTATAGACTAGACTATAGAATCAACTATAGAATAGACTAGACTATAGACTAGACTATTGACTAGACTATAGACTAGACTATAGACTAAACTATAGACTAAACTATAGACTAGACTATAGACTAAACTATAGACTAGACTATAGACTAAACTATAGACTAGACTATAGACTAGACTATAGACTAAACTATAGACTAAACTATAGACTAGACTATAGACTAGACTATAGACTAGACTATAGACTAGACTATAGACTAGACTATAGACTAGACTATAGACTAGACTATAGACTAGACTATAGACTAGACTATAGACTAGACTATAGACTAGACTATAGCCTAGACTATAGACTAGACTATAGACTAGACTATAGACTAGACTATAGAATAGACTATAGACTAGACTATAGAATCAACTATAGAATAGACTAGACTATAGACTAGACTATTGACTAGACTATAGACTAGACTATAGACTAAACTCTAGACTAAACTATAGACTAGACTATAGACTAGACTATAGACTAGACTATAGACTATAGACTAGACTATAGACTAGACTATAGATAGACTATAGACTAGACTATAGACTAGACTATAGACTAGACTAGACTAGACTATAGACTAGACTATAGACTAGACTATAGACTAGACTATAGACTAGACTATAGACTAGACTATAGAATAGACTATAGACTAGACTATAAAATCAACTATAGAATAGACTAGACTATAGACTAGACTATTGACTAGACTATAGACTAGACTATAGACTAGACTATAGACTAAACTATAGACTAAACTATAGACTAGACTATAGACTAAACTATAGACTAGACTATAGACTAGACTATAGACTAAACTATAGACTAAACTATAGACTAGACTATAGACTAGACTATAGACTAGACTATAGACTAGACTATAGACTAGACTATAGACTAGACTATAGACTAGACTATAGACTAGACTATAGACTAGACTATAGACTAGACTATAGACTAGACTATAGACTAGACTATAGACTAGACTGTAGACTAGACTATAGACTAGACTATAGACCAGACTATATATAGTCTAGTCTATAGTCTGATATATAGTCTAGTCTATAGTCTAGTCTTAGTCTACACTAGACTATAGATTAGACTATACACTAGACTATATACTAGAGTATAGGCTTGACTATATACGTGACTATAGAATAGACTATAGAGTACACTATAGACTAGACTAGAGTATTGATTTCACTACAGACAAGATTATCGACTAGACTGTAGACTTGACTATAGACTAGACCATATACTAGCCTATAGACATGATTGTAGACTTGATTATAAACTATACTATAGTTTAGACTATGGATTGGACCATAGTCTAGAATATGGAATGGACCGTAGTCCAAAATAAGGACTACACTATAGTCCAGTCTATAGACTATAGTCCAGACTATAAACTAGTCTATAGTCCAGACTAAAGACTAGACTGTAGTCCGTACTATAGATGATAATATAGTCCATACTGCAGACTAGATTATAGTCCAGATTTTAGACTATACTATAGTCCAGACTATAGACTAGATAAAGTCTAAACATGTAGTATTATTTCAAAATAATCTGAAATTGTCCAATTTTTGACATTTTATAAAAGAAAGCTTTTCCAAATTTATTATGTTCCAGCATTCAGTCAAAGTTTTCATTAACTTAAGTTTCCACATATAATTCTGCAGCTATTTTTAAAATTTTAACACTATTATAGAACCCGTGGGCAGTGTAGGGCCTCGTGTTAATAAAAAAGACAGTTTAAGCTCTGATACCGTTTACCAAGGCAAAGAAATAACTCTACTCTGTCCAGCTCAAGCATATCCAGTGCCATTTTATAGGTAAATTTTTAAAAAGAGAACTTTGTAAACAAAATTAGTTCAAAAGTCTGTGAAGTAAACCTTAGATCCCGAAAATCCCAACATTCATAGTCGAGAGCAATGGTGGTTAGAAAGAGAACATCCTGCAAAAGTTGTGTTTGTGTAAAAAAAATCGGTTTAATTGGTTTGTGTACCAGGAGCACTCTTTGTCCATCATTGTTCTATAGATGTTAATGGTAAAATTTACTCTCTTGAGAGCTCTTTTTCCACTCTCTTAAGTAGATGTGAGTGGTTTCAAGAGAGCTCTTTGTTTATTTTTGCTGTAGTCATAATATTTGTTGTTATTGTATTCCTCTTTGTTCTGTTAGAACCTATGGGTAGCGTTGGTCCTAAAGTAAGTCTTTCGGAGCAATTACAAAAATCTGCGGTCAATTTAAAAGCCACGGTGGCCTTATTTTGTCCAGCTCAATCATTTCCAGTGCCGGCCTACAGGTGTGTTATATATTATAGATTTACTTTCTTAAGAAAACAGCTATGGGTCCTCTTATACACTACAAGGAGACAATCTAGTAGCTGGTTCAGAGTTTAGAATATTTCAATATTTTATTAAACTAAATGCTCTTTAATATCTTCTATTAAATTAATATACTATACTATTAGCTTAATATTTGCAGGGATTTCAATAGAAGTTTTTCCAACTTTTCCAACCCCCCTTTCATAACTCTCTATTAGCTATAGCCATTTACTCTTTCCTATTCAATTTAAGCTTGTTGTGTGAAACACATAATGACATTTTAAGTACCTCCTAATCCAACATCAAAAGGCAGCAAAGTTTTCTTTAAGTCCAATACTATAGTTTTACCGTTATGTTTTTGTTTTGAGTCTTAGTGTGTTTGCATGTGACTCATAGTATTTTCCAAACTTTTTTTCTTTTTGCTTTAGAGCCTGTTGCTAGTGTTCGACCCAAAATAAGTGTGGGTGAGAGACGTAAAGATGCTGAGGGCAGTGTAAATACAGCATTGAGTATTTTCTGTCCGGCACAATCATATCCGGTGCCAGTATTTAGGTAGGGAAAGTTAAAATGTTAAGCGAACTCATTAGTTAGCTAATAATATGAAATTATAGAAAAATAGGGTCTGATCTTGAAGTATGATTTATATATTTGTAAATGAGATCTTTAATAGAGAATGGCCAGATCTCTTACTGGCGTTTGTATAGTGACTTGATCTTGTGATTCGATTTCTATATTTGGGAAGATCCTGGTGTCCTTCTTTATATAAAGATTGACAGATATCTTAACTTCATTTGAATTGCGATCTGATGTTGTGTTTGATTTCTATCTGATCGTGAAGTAGGATTTATATATTTGTATAGGTTTTGGTTCTGACTTTCTCTGAATATAAATTCTTGGAATATTTACTACTATTTGACTATCCTCATCGTCAAGTAAGGATTGATCTGATCTTAAATAGAGATCTGAGCAACCTTAAGAGCGAGTTATTTAACTAATAATTGCAACATCTAGTTGCTGTTTGACCAAATTGCAAGAACAATTAAGAGACACAATTATTCTCATTTAGAGAGACTTCGTTAAACAACTATCGCTCGATTTTGTTTCTGTTTAACATGATCTTTTGTGAGTTACTGCCTTAACAACATTCAGAGATAGTTTTATTAAAATTTAAAGACTTTTTAATCAAATTTTCTTCATATTTGTAAAATCTTTAATTCTATATATTTTATAGAACCCATGGGCAGTGTGGGACCCAAAATTAACTTGTCTAATCGACGTAATGATGCTGAAACTGTTATCAATGGTACCGTTAGTATTTTTTGTCCCGCTCAATCGTATCCGGTGCCAATTTTTAGGTAAAATATTTTGAAATGATTCTGATGTTATATTTTTTAAATCGTTTTATAGAACATTTTTAATTTTAAGAAAATTTTCATCCTAAAACTCGGTGAAATGTGAGCCACATTCAAGCAGTTTTCTTAAAACAATCATTTAACTGGTCCGCTGTATAAATCTGCTTTTGCTTTTAACATAATTTCTTTCCTTAGAACCGGTGGGTCATGTTGGTCCCAAAATTAGTGTAGGCGAACGTTTAAGAGATGCCGGAGCTAAAGAAAATGCCACCTTTACCATGTTTTGCCCAGCTCAAGCTTATCCTATGCCCAGTTACAGGTATTATCTAATTAGAACATATAAGAATTTAGTACAACAATAATTCAGGCAGTTTTTAAATCTCACATTCACGATAACTGGTTAACCGATTTCTCTAAATCACCAGTTATTATAACAATAGGGGTATATATCATATTTAATGTTTTAATATAACTTTTTAGAACCCCTGGGCAGTGTGGCCCCTAAAATATCGGTAGAGAATCGTTTGAAAAATGCCGAGGCTAGCTTGGGTAAAAGTATTACTCTATTTTGCCCGGGGCAGTCTTATCCAGTGTCCTTCTTCAGGTAATATTTAAGATAACTAGGCATTTATTAGAAAATTTGCTTAAGCAATAGATATCGCTAAGACAACTGAAGGCAAATATATAATATTACCATAGCAAGTCAAAATTTAGACCCTAATTGTGATAATATCGGTACATGTTGTACTTCTTCGATATCGAATGAATGCCCTTTTTAATGTAGGAATCGATTGTGTTAAACCCCAACATTCAGGTTTAAAATTCAATATTTACTGAAATTTTCAGAACTATTTTCTAACAATTCATTATACAATGACATTTTAAGAAGTAGATTCTGCATGTTATATAACAATTCATTATTAAATAACAAATTTTAGAACCGATGGGCAGTGTGGGACCTAAAATAAATGCTCAAGATGAGCTAAATATGGTACGTTCGAAACAAAAGCAAGATACTACTCTCTTATGTCCAGCTCAGTCATATCCGGTGCCATTTTTTAGGTAAGATTTTTATAGAAATATAAAGAAAATTTTATTTTCCGAACCCACAAAAGTTTAGAAGTTTAGGGTCCATATTTCCAATATATAGCAACAACATTCCGGCAGTTTTCTTTACTTTCAGGAATTTTGTTTAATACAATATGTCGAAATTTTCAGAACCCGTTGGCTCAGTTAGTCCCCGTTTAACTTCCGGTGATAAGACCCGTAATATTGACATACATTATAATAGAAGCGTTACTTTACTATGTCCAGCTCAAGCTTATCCGGTGCCTTTTTTTAGGTAAATCAAAATAAAGAATCTTATAGAACGATTTCTTATGCCAATATGAATCAACTCTTTGAAATATACTGGTTCTACTTAAAACAGAACTGTTTTAAGAGGGTTTAAAAGTAAAGGGTTCACTCTTGGTTTTCATACTTAGTTCCAATATTCAAGCAGTTTTCTTTAAGTTTTTAATTATACGAATAAACCTTCTTAATCAAACTTTTTCTAGAACCCATTAGTGGTGCTGCTCCCCGTGTTGCTTCTATGCAAAAAACTGGTTTAGAATTTGTTTCCCACAATAATTCTGTGGCAATTATGTGCCCTGCACAGGGATATCCGGTACCAAATTTTAGGTATATATTTAAAAAAGTGTTGTCAATTATTGCTTTTAAAAGTAAACGTTTTTCGTTGACATCATCAAACTTCAGGCAGTTTTCTTTAAGTGTAACTAGGTATTGCTTATTAAATATTAACATGTGTATATAACTTCTTTTAGAACCCATTAGTGGCGCCGCTCCTCGTGTAGCTCTAATACAAAAAAATGCCCTTGAATTTGTTCTAATTAATGGGACAGTTTCGTTAATGTGTCCAGCTCAAGGTTATCCAGTGCCAAACTTTAGGTAATTTTTGCAAATGTATGCAATAAAAAAAATTATAAAAATTCCGGCAGTTTTCTTTAAGTAATCTTAATATTTAGTTTGTTTTCCTAACTTCTACTCAAATTTTCAGAACCTATTACCAGCACCATACCCAAAGTTATATCTTCTGCTAAATTCGATATGAAAACTTTTCCTTTGAAGTCCACATTTGCTTTACTTTGCCCAGCTCAAGGCTATCCAGTGCCCATTTTTAGGTAAAATCCTAGACTTTAAAAATTTTCTTCACAATAGTTGAAAATAATTCACAATAGATTAATATAACTATAAAACATTCTCAATAGTTGACTAATAGTACAGACTAAACCATAGACTAGACTATAGACTAGACTATAGACTAGACTATAGACTAGACTATAGACTAGACTATAGACTAGACTATAGACTAGACTATAGACTAGACTATAGACTAGACTACTAGACTAGACTATACTAGACTATAGACTAGACCATAGATTAGACTATAGACTAGACTATAGACTAGACTATAGACTAGACTATAGACTTGACTATAGACTAGACTATAGACTAGACTATAGACTAGACTATAGACTAGACTATAGATTAGACTATAGACTAGACTATAGATTAGACTATAGACTAGACTATATACTACTCTATAGACTAAACTAGAGACTAGACTAGACTAGACTATAGTCTAGACTATAGCCCAGACTATAGACTAGACTATAGACTAGACTATAGACAAGGCTATAGACTAGACTATAGACTAGACTATAGACTAGACTATAGACTAGACTATAGACTAGACTATAGACTAGACTATAGACTAGACTATAGACTGGACTGTAGACTAGACTATAGACTAGACTATAGACTAGACTAGACTATAGACTAGACTATAGACCAGACTGTGGACTAGACTAAAGACTAGACTATACTATAGACTAGACTATAGACTAGACTATAGACTAGACTATAGACTAGACTATAGACTAGACCAGCGGTTCCCACCGATTTTTACTTTGCGGACCCCTTGAAGAACTTATTTAATTTCGCGGACCCCCATACATATTTTGATATTCTATTGTTCTAAATAATTGTCCATTCGAAAATTGACCTAGTCCATTAATCCCTAGGTCTAATAAATGTAGAGATGTCATATCTATAAAATATTCCCGTACATTGAGAATATATAATATTTCAGATAGGTTTTCAATTGCATGTTTTGAAGATAGAATGACTTCTTTGTTGATATGTTAACATGATGTTTCATTTTATGATCGTGAGATCTTTCATGTTCATTTTTCTTCAAGGTAGCGAAAATATCAATATCAAATATTGTCACATGTGCTTAAGAAGTCACGTTTTAAAAATTTGTTGCGATTGCAAAGGGTGAACTGAGTAAGTGAGCTAAGTTTTCGGGAAAATAATATAAGATAGTTGGACTTCTTCTATGTTGTTGCGGAATGCGTTATCCGCTTAATATATGATTTGAACTCTTTGTTAAAGTACTGTGAATTTGGAACTTAAATTTGAATTTTAAAATACCAACGAATTATTTTACTTAATGGTTTTTGGCTACATATTTACGCGAAACGCTATGGATTTTCTGATGTTAATTTAATAATATGTATTGGTCGACAAAATCAAGTTAAAATCTGTGTATCACGTCGGATTGGAATATTTATAAAGAGATGCATAAAGAGTCACCTCTGTTTTGAAAATATATAATTTTAGTCCTTTCAAACAAAAACACTTTTGCTTACAATTTGATAAACTTAAATCTATAATAAGCTTGTCTTTGAATTGAACTTCATACTCCGGAATTAATTTAATTGTAAGGCAGAGTATTATTTGTCTGAAATAAAAACCATTATTTCAGTACATATACAGGAAATAAAAATTACAAATCACGCAATACTTTACTTTATAAAAGTTATACAATAAATTTGTACGGCCTAGCTTCTTCCTGATAAACAACCGAAAAAATAAAATTCAACAAGTAAGAGTGTTATATTCGGCTGTGCCGAATCTCATATACCCACCATCAAACCGTATGCCGTAATAGGGTGATATTTGGAATATGGCTTAAGTCAATTATGGACCGAGCTCTTTTGAACTAACAAAATATTAATTTTTAAAAAACAAATATTTTATTTCAATTCCTAAACCGTGAGCGTCAATTATGAACCGATACTCATAAAATTTTGTACATAGATTATGTATAGAACTTGTTTATGCAAAATTTCAGCGCTATACTCGTATTTTATATTTTTATTAACCAAAACTCTTTCCTGAAGGGAACCTTTTGTGAATTACAGACCCATTCCGCATGAAATTCGGAGCGAATTTCATAACCGTAACTCAAATTTTTAAGCCTGTAGTGATCGTCTAAGTAATGTTCTGAAGGGGACCTTATATGGACGGTAGGGTAAATTATGGACGGACCCTCCCTAAATTTGGTGGTGAGATTTTGGCACGCATTAAACTTATGTGCGTCAATTTTCGTCACATTCATATTTTTAAGCCAGTAATGAGCATTGTAGTTATTTGCAGAGGGGGACCTTATATGGGGGAAGGGTCATTTATGGGCCGATCCAAAAAAATTGGTACGGTGGTTTTGGCTCGTAAGAAACTTACGTGTGTAGCATTTCATCGCTTTACTCGTATTTTTAAGACAGTAATGAGCGTTTAAGCTATTTCCTGAAATGGACCCAATAGGGCGAGTAGGGCCAATTATGGACCTATCCATATAAAAGTTATTAAAAAGATTTTGGCTCGCGAGGAACTTAATTGTGTAAAATTTTATTGCTATATTCGTATTTTTTAGCCAGTAATGAGCGTTAATGTAATTTTCAGAAGGGGACCTTATATGGGGGATAGGGTCATTTATG
The DNA here is from genome assembly GCF_015586225.1 of Lucilia sericata. Taxonomy (NCBI): domain Eukaryota; kingdom Metazoa; phylum Arthropoda; class Insecta; order Diptera; family Calliphoridae; genus Lucilia; species Lucilia sericata. The sequence continues at coordinate 19,630 of NW_023996955.1, forward strand.
GGCCGATCTTAGAGCGATTTTGGTTTGTAAGAAACTTACTTGTACCGAATTTCATCGTTATACTCGCATTTTTGGACCAGTAATGAGAGTTAAAGTAATTTTCTAAAGGGGACCTTATATGGGGGGTAGGGCCAATAATGGACCGATCCTCAAAAAATTTGGTAGAAAGATTTTGGCTCACATGAAACTTATTTATGTCGATTTTTTTCGCTATACTTTTACTTCTAAAGCAGTTATGCCCGTTAAAGCTGTTTTTTACAGGTCCACTTGTATGGGGGCTATCCGAAAAAGTGGACCGATATTGCCCATTTTCAATACCAAACAAACCTTAACAATAGAAAATATTTGTGCAAAATTTCAACTGTCTAGCTCCTCTCGTGTGGTCCCTATCGTGATTTCAACAGACAGACGGACGGACGGACAGACGGACGGACATGGCTAGATCGTCTTAGAATTTAATAAGGACCCGGAATATATATACTTTTATGGGTCTATGACCAATATTTCGATGTGTTACAAACGGAATGACAAAATCAATATACCCCCCATCTTTTTTGATGGTGGGTATAAAAAGTCACCAAAAAATTTAGGATTATTGCACAAAAATTGGAGATATTTGTACATACATATAAAAGAATATTGTTTATTCATGTTTTTTTCGTTCGTCTTCGCGGACCCCCTAGGATTTTATTACGGACCACTTGGGGTCCGCGGACCCCCATTTGGGAACCGTTGGACTAGATTATAGACTAGACTATAGACTAGACTATAGACTAGACTATAGACTAGACTATAGACTAGACTATAGACTAGACTATAGACTAGACTATAGACTAGACTATAGATTAGACTATAGACTAGACTATAGACTAGACTATAGACTAGACTATAGACTAGACTATAGACTAGACTATAGACTAGACTATAGACTAGACTGCAGACTAGACTATAGACTAGACTATAGACTAGACTATAGACTAGACTATAGACTAGACTGTAGACTAGACTGTAGACTAGACTATAGACTAGACTATAGACTAGACTATAGACTAGACTATAGACTAGACTATAGACTAGACTATAGACTAGACTATAGACTAGACTATAGACTAGACTATAGACTAGACTATAGACTAGACTATAGCCTGGACTACAGACTAAACTATAGACTATAACTGTAGCCTGGACTACATACTAGCCTATATACTAGGCTATAGCCTATATACTAGCTTATAGACTATAGACTAGACTATGAACAAAACCATATACTAGACTATTGACTAGACTATTGACTAGACTATAGACTAGATTATATAGTGGACTATAGATTAGACTATAGACTCGACAATATACTAGACTATAGATCATACTATGGCCTAGACTTTATAGAAAATGTTTATGATAACAATAATATTTTTCTGATGATTTTCAAAAATGATTTATTATTACAAAATATCCCTCCTTCCGGCAGTTTTCTTTAAAAATCTTTAAATCCTTTAACAAAATCTTAATAAAAATTACTTCCTCTTAGAACCGGTTTCTAGCACGGCCCCCAAAGTGCCACCCGTTAGCGCAAGACCTTTAAGTAGTAAACAAAACTCAAGTGTTTCCATTTTATGTCCAGCTCAAGGTTATCCAGCACCTAATTTTAGGTAAGCTTTAATAAGATACCAGGCAGTTTTCAAGAAATTTTATTTAAAAAAAATGTTCTATATTTGTTATTAAAGTCTAATTTCTTAATTTCTTGTGTTATTTAGAACCCATTTCTAGTAGCCCTCCCAAAATCAATGCTTTAACCTATAAACCCAATGTGGTGGACTTGCATGCTAGCTCAGCAATATTATGTCCGGCACAGGGTTATCCGGCGCCTAGTTTTAGGTAGGAAATTTGTTTTAGAATCTAATAAAAACTTAAATCTTTTGGAATCAACTTAAAAAAAACATTCAGGCAGCTTAAATTCTACTGTATATAATAATTTTTTTCTATAAATAATTTTTGAAATTTTAATTTCAATCATCATTCTCTATTTAGAACCAGTTTCCAGTACTGCTCCTCGTATACCCTCTATAATGAGTAAACCTTTTGAATTAAAACAAAACTCGGATATTTCGCTTCTCTGTCCGGCCCAAGGTTATCCAGCTCCCGTATTTAGGTAAACTAAAGATTAGACTAGACTATAGACCAAAGTTCTGACTATAGACTAGACTACAGTTAAGACTAGATTAAACTAAAGTTCTGACTATAGTTCTCATTATAAAGTACACTATGGTCCAGAATAGAGCCCAAACTGTAGTCAAATCCATATTATAAACCTTTCTATAGTTCTGATTATAGACCAGACTAAAAAACAGATTATAGACTAGATCATATACTTAATACTACTTTAGCTATCTTTCGAAACCATTCTTTAAAAATATGCATTTTCGTATTTTCTCAATTGGTTTGAAACTCTGCCAACTGGTTTATGTTCAAATTTTTAGTTCCTACCAACATTCAGTAGTTCTCTGTTTCGAATTTAACTACATATTCAGATTCTTAAACAATTTCCCTTTGATTTTTAGAGCCCATTTCAAGCAGTCCCCCTAAAACTCCTGCTTTGCAACAAAAACCTTTAGAACTCAAACAAAATAAAGATATTTCTCTATTATGTCCGGCTCAGGGTTATCCAGCGCCATTATTTAGGTAAGAAACGCCAATAATTCAGACAGTTTTCAGAATCCTAGATAATTGAAAATTTTTAAAAACTAACTCAAATTTGTTTTATATAAAATAGAACCTGTAGGGGGTAAAGCTCCTACTTTATTGTCTCATGACATTAAACGTTCTTGGATCGAACGTCTGCAATCGCATGATTTGGCTTTATTTTGTCCAGCTCAAGCATATCCAGTGCCAGCATTCAGGTTGTTATTTAAATTAAAGTTTAAATTTTATTATTTTCTACTATTTTAGTTGAGTTTTTTATCAAATTTGTTTGTTTTCATTATTAAAGAACCGGTTAGCGCTAAGGCTCCCACTTTGTCTGGTGACGTTAAATGGTCTGGTATTGAACGTAAATGGGGCGTTAGTTTTGCTATATTGTGTCCAGCTCAGGCATATCCAGTGCCAGTGTTTAGGTAGAGATTTTATTTATATATTTATATAGCTTATAGGTTTTATAGATTACGTCATAGTTTCGCGAAAAGTGCAATTGTCGAATCGTGACAGCTGCATGATTGTAGATAAATATAAAAAAAATTATCAAAAAATTGCGAGGAAAGTTAAAAAATTTATTATTTGTGTTTTTCAAAATAAATATTTTTGTAAAATATCTGGTGTTAATACCCTCCATGAATATAGACTATAGACTAGATTATAAACTATACTGTAGACTAGACTATAGACTAGACTATAGACTAGACTATAGACTAGACTATAGACTAGACTATAGACTAGACTATAGACTAGACTAAAGACTAGACTATAGACTAGACTATAGACTAGACTATAGACTAGACTATAGACTAGACTATAGACTAGACTATAGACTAGACTATAGACTAGACTAGACTAGACTATAGACTAGACTATAGACTAGACTATAGACTAGACTATAGACTAGACTATAGACTAGACTATAGACTAGACTATAGACCAGACTATAGACTAGACTATAGACTAGACTATACACTAGAATATAGTCCAGACTATATACTAGACTATAGTCCAATCTATAGACTAGACTATAGTCCAATCTATAGCCTAGACTATAGTCCAGACTATAGACCAGACCATAGACCAGTCTATAGACTAGACTCTAGTCCAGACTATAGACCAGACTATAGACCAGACTATAGACCAGACTATAGACCAGACTATAGAAAAGACTATAGATCAGAGTATAGATCAGACTATAGTCCAGACTATAGACCAGACTATAGTCCAGACTATAGATCAGACTATAGACCAGACTATAGTGCAGACTATAGATTAGACTTTAGACCAGACTATAGTCCAGACTATAGTCTATACTATAGACCTGATTAAAGTCCAGACTATTAACTAGACTATAGTCCAGACTATTCAGACTATAGACCAGACTTTAGTCGAGTATATAGTCCAAACTATAGACCAGACTATAGTCCCTACTATAGACCAGATTAAAGTCTAGACTATTAACTAGACTATAGTGCAGACTATTAACTAGACTATAGTCCATACTATAGACTAGTTCAGACTATAGATTAGTCCAGACTATAGACTAGCCCAGACTATAGTCCACTAGACTATAGACTAGCCCAGACTATAGTCCACTAGACTATAGACTAGACTGTAGAACAGACTATAGACCTGACTATAGACCAGACTATAGACCAGACTATAGACTAGACCTTAGTCCACACTATAGACTAGATTATAGTCGAGATTATTGACTAGACTACAGTCCAGATTATTGACTAGACTAGTTCAGACTATAGACCAGAGTATACAGCAGACTTTACACAAAGTATAGTCCAGACTATTAATTAGACTACAGTCCAGACTAAAGACTTGACTATAGTCCAGACTATAGACTAGGTATAGTCCAGACTATAGTCCACATTATAGACTAGACTGTAGTCCAGACTATAGACTAGACTATAGTCCAGACTATAGTTCAGACTATAGTCCAGACTATAGACTAGACTATAGACTAGACTATAAACTAGACTATCGTACAGACTATAGACAAGACTATAGACCAGACTATAGACCAGACTATAGACCAGACTATAGTCCAGACTATAGACTAGACTATAATTCAGGCTATAAACTAGACTATAGTTCAGACTATAGACTAGACTATAGTCCAGACTATAGTTCAGACTATAGACAAGACTATAGATTAGACTATAGACTATACTACAGACTAGACTAAAGTCCTTACTATAGACTAGTCTATAGTTCAGACTATAGACTAGACTATAGTTCAGACTATAGACTAGACTATAGTTCAGACTATAGACTAGACTATAGTTCAGACTATAGACTAAACAATAGTTCAGACTATAGACTAGACTATAGTTCAGACTATAGACTAGACTATAGTTCAGACTATAAACTAGTTATAGTCCAGATTATAGACTAGACTATAGACTGGACTATAGTCCAGACTATAAACTAGACTATAGTTCAGACTATAGACTAGACTATATTCCAGGCTATAGTCCAGACTATATATAGACTAGAATATCGTTATCTTAAATACTACATGTAGGGTATCATGTAGTCGTGTTTGTCTGACTTTTTCCATATTACCTGTTAGTTTCAACATTTTACGCCCAAATATTGAAAAACTGTTTATTTATTTTGTAAACCTCCACTATTGTTTTTCTCTAACCCGATTTTAATGGCCAATAAATCATTAATCGAATGAACAACTTTTAATTTTTCTAGTAAAATACTTTTTTTTTTTTTTTTTGTTCGTTTCTACAATATTTACACTCATTTGCAGACATTCATTCATACATTTTGTATTGAACGATACCTACGCAAACTCTACAACTGAAATAGTAAAATATACATACAAAAACAAAAAAACGTATTGAAAAATCAAGACTGACAAATAAAACTAAATAAACAATTTCGTATATAAAAAAATCACGTTTTATGACAGCTCACTCCATCTTGTGGTGGAGACCGGCAAAAATCGTATGAATACAAAACCACCCAAAGATATAACAAAACAACAAAGTATAACAAGTTTATTCATGCATATTTTACAACAACAACGACAATAAAGTGCAAACAAAGCAAAAAACACAAATAAATTGTTTACATTAAGTATACGCTCTCTAGACCTCTCACCCGCCTTCTGCTCAGATTTATTAGTATTTGTGATAAAAAGTGCCCCCATCAACAACTCTAACCAGTTAGTTACCCGGTATTTGTTTTTGTTGTGCCAATTTATGAAGTAAACAAAGTACAAAAGAAAATGGAAGAATTAAAAATAGCGGTTCTATTAATAACAGCTGTTTTTAGTTTGCTAGCTATCTCTTTCTTTAATAAAGCAACTTACTCTTTTACTCTTTAAAGCAAAGCGCAGGCCTGGAGAGAGAAAATTTCCCAAAACAAATGCCCCTTAAAATAAAGAGAGAGAACGAGCACCACAACTTGTTATTATTTATTTGTTTGAAAAAAGGGTGGTGGGTTTATTGTTTAGAATAGAGCGAGCAAAACAAATGGGAAGAAAAACAAATATTGCTCTCTCTCTCGCTTTTTAAGGTTTATCTCGAGAGTGTAAAAACCAGTTTGTTTTTAATTTTATGAATGAATACTCAAGCACGTTTTTGGGTCATGTTTACCAAACGTTCACTTAGTTGAGAGAAATTTTAATGACTTGTATAACCGGCGTGGGTGTGTTGGTGTATATAGGGTGGTCTATGTCTCTGTCATTCTCTTTTACATTTTGTTTTAATATATAATACAAAACCTTCCACCCAATGACTTGTTGCATTTTTAACGTTAAATCGTTTTGTTTTTGTCGCCTTGATTGGTAGTAAAATAAAAATGTCCTTGATACGGTTTTTTTGTGTTTCATTTACTCCTGACCTTATGTATGATTAACATTGACCTTTAACCTGATTAAAAAGTTTAAGGTTATGTGCTAGTTTTTAATTTGAATTATTAAATCAAAACTTTTAAAATGAAAAATGATTGGGACTTAAACAATTTTGGGCAGTTTTCAAGAAAAAGTTCAGAAATATTTATATAAACTTGATTTTCTAAATTTGATTTCTTTTTATCAACTTTAGAACCTATTGGTGCCAAAGCTCCCACATTTTCTTTGGAGTATTCATTAATAGAAGTTAAAAAAGCTCAGGGTTTAAGTTTTGCTCTATTATGTCAAGCTCAAGCCTATCCGGTGCCCATAACAAGGTAAAGAGAAAATAAAACTTTATCCCAACATTTATGACACTTTTCTAAAACTAGTGTCAATAAACTATACGATTTGTTTTATTATTAGAACCCATGGGTTCTAAGAAACCCGCCTTTCCCGGGGAAGTGCAAACTTTTTCTCATCATGCTGGCATTAATGCAACATTAGCGCTAACCTGCCAGGCTCAAGCCTATCCAGTGCCATTTTTTAGGTGAATATGTTAAATAAGAAACAGTTTCTCGAATAAAATATTAATTTTGCAAAGTAATCGGTTCCTCGAACCAAGTATTTAGTTTATTTCTAACAAGAAAACACTTATTGTTCTAATAATTTTAGCTTTAAACAAGTAATCACTTAGTTTTACAAGATTTTTAGCAGGATACTGAAAAAACATATAGTTTTGTTAAATAAGCAGTTAAATTTACAAATAATCGGTTACTTTAACAAAGTAATCGGTTAATTTAGCAAATAATCACTTAGTTTTACAAGATTCCAATAATTTAAGCCAAATATCTTAAAACTTAAAGAGCATTCTTAAAAAAATGGTTATTTTTAGAAAGTAATCGGTTACCCAATCAAAATAATCACTTATTTTTACCAAGTAATCAATACGTTTGGAAAAAAAAATCAAATCAAAATTAGCACAGTACAATTTTTAGCCGAAAATTTTCTTTAAAAAGTAGTTATTTTTACAAAGTAATCGGTTATCTAAACAAAGTAATCGGTTATTTCAACAAAGTAATCGGTAGTTTAACCTTTTAGTTTAAGCATACAATCTGATCATTTTGCAAAATGCGTTAAAAAGTAAACAGTTATCTGAAACAAGCGGTTACTTGTACCAAATAATCGGTTACTTTAACAAAGTAATTGGTAATTTTTACATTATTATCATAGTTTTCAAAAGAACGTATAATTGGTTATTTTTACAGAGTAATCGACTACTTGCACAAATTATTCTATTTAAAATACAAAGTTATCGGTTACTTTTGCAAAGTAATCGGTTGCTTTTGGAAAGTAATCGGTTACTTTTGCAAAGTAGTTGGTCACTTTTGCAAAGTAATCGGTTACTTTTGCAAAGTAATCGGTTACTTTTGCAAAGTATTCGATTAATGTTGCAAAGTAGTCGGTTATGTTTGCAAAATATTCGATGTAATTTATTATAACAAAGTCATCAATAACTTGTGAAAAGTATGCAATCAATTTAACAAAGTAATCGTTTAATTTTACAAAGTAATTAATAAATATTACTAAATAATCAGTTACTTTCAGTTCAATCGGTTAATATTCAATATAAGCTCTCATATTCTTTAGCCCTACAAGTCAAAACTTATATTTTTACGAGAAATTCTTTAATTTAAATCGGTTACTTTCCTTAACAAATGGTTACTTAGTGCTAAATTTCAACATTCAGGCAAAATTTAACTTTTTAATTAAATTAGTTTTTTCTCAATTACTTAAATATAAATTTCTTTAACCTTAGAACCCATGGCTCTAAAAAGCCTGCTTTTCCTGGAGGTGTCAAGACTTTTTCTTACGATACAGCCATTAATTCGACCTTAGCTTTAACATGTCAAGCTCAAGCTTATCCGGTGCCATTTTTTAGGTAAAGCTTAAGTTTTAACTTTAAAAATTTTACCATAAATCGTCCACATCCGGAGAGTTTTTCTTTTAATCTTTTAGGTATTAATGTTTGCTAATCGATTTTATAATTTTTAGAACCTCTAGGCTTTAAAGCTCCCTCATTCCCGAGTATTGCTTCTAGATTTACAGCGTTTGTTGCTAGAAATAAAACGATAGCATTGACCTGTGAAGCTCAAGCTTATCCAGTGCCATATTTTAGGTGATTATTGTTTACAAAGTAATCGGTTACTTTAATATTACTCGAAAACTTTTAAAACCCCAACATTCAGGCAGTTTCTTAAAAAGGTTTTTAACATTATTAAACGTTTAACCATGATTGTTCATTTCAGAGCCTTTAGGCTTTAAAGCTCCCTCATTTCCCAGTGTTGCTTCTAGGTTTACAATTTTTGTACCTCGAAATGAAACTATCGCTCTAACTTGTGAAGCCCAGGCTTATCCGGTACCATATTTTAGGTAAACTTTTAAAATAAAGCTTAATTTTGCGTTTCTATAACTCGACGCAACTGGTTCTGTACTATTAGATTCGTATCTTTAAAATTTTCTTAAATTTGAATTCTTTTTAGAACCGGTGGGTGCTAAAGCTCCCACATTTTCCAGTGATTCGAAAGGTAGCATTTTTGTGCGCAACATTAACTCAAGTTTTGCTCTATTGTGTCAAGCTCAAGCTTTTCCAGTACCTATAATAAGGTAAAGAAAAAGCTTTAAGCTTTTCTAGGCAGTTTTCAATTAGTTTTTGTATTAAGACAAATTTCATTAATTCATGACACTTTTTTGTTTTTCAATAGAACCTGTGGGTGCTAAAGCTCCTACCTTTAACACCGACTCCAATGTATTTTCATATGTTCGTTCAATTGGTCAAAGTTTTGCTTTACTTTGTCAAGCTCAAGCTTTTCCAGTGCCCATAATAAGGGTAATGATTTCCTTAAAATAAAAACATTCAGGCAGTTTTTGTAACAATTTTTTTTTTGTTAATGAATTTAAAATTTTTAAAATTCTAGAGCCTGTGGGTGCCTAAGCTCCTACATTAATACCGTCTCCAAAATTAGCAGTTTATTGGGTAAAAGTTCAGCTGAAGTAGTATTGTTATGTCAAGCTCAAGCTTTCCAGTGCCATTCTTTAGGTAAATTGTTTTAAATGAAAAGAAAAAGTTTT
>NW_023996956.1:0-29282 GCF_015586225.1 Lucilia sericata
TTTGGAAAATGGCCAATTGGATAGATCGGTAGAATTATTTTCACAGTTTAAAAACGCGGTAGTTTGAGGTTCCGATATGGCTGCAAATAACATTGACAGTTTTCATGCTATGACATTCATTTATGCATCATTTTAAAGCATTATGATTGCACTTTAATAGTATTCATTTGGCATAATGTGTTTTAAAATTGGTCAATTTGAAGATCGGTAGAATTATATGTTCTATGTTTAAAAACGCAGTAATTGAGGTTCCGATATGGTTGCAATTAACTTTGGCAGTTTTCGTGCTGGACAGTTTCATGCACATTTTAAAGCATTACATTGCCATTTATTTTGGTGTATAATTATTGCATAATGATTTTTAAAAAGTTGGATAGATCGGTATATTTTCCCAGGTTTAAAAAGGCGGTAATTTGAGGTTCCGATATGGTTTGAATAACTTTGACAGTTTTCATGTTATAACAGTCGTTTATATATCTTTTAGCATTAGTTGCCATTTTTTTGGTATATAATATTGCATAAATTTTTTAAAAAATGCCAATTGATAGATCGGTAGAATTATTTTCAGTTTAAAAACGCGGTAATTTGAGGTTCCGATATGGTTGCAAATAACTTTGACAGTTTTCATGCTATGCAGTCATTTATGCCATTTTAAAGCATTATGTTGCACTTTAATATGGTATATAATTTGTAGCATAATGTGTGTTTTTACAAAATTTGATAGATCGGTATAGAATTATTGTATGTTTAAAAACGCGGTAATCTGTGGTTCCGATATGGTTGCAATTAACTTTGGCAGTTTTCGTGCTAGGACAGTCGTTTATGCACCATTTTAAGCATTAATTGCCATTTGTTTTGGTATATAATTTATTGCATAATGTATTTTTAGAAAACGGGCCAATTGGATAATCGGTAGAATTATTTTCCCAGGTTTAAAAACGCGGTAATTTGAGGTTCCGATATGGGTGTGAATAACTTGACAGTTTTCATGCTATGACAGTTTAGTCGTCTTACTACATTTGTGGTTCTTAATAAGGACGCTATTTCTTCATTTGGGTGGAGTATAAGTTTACGCCTATGTTGTTCTGCTTTCATAATAATTTCCTCTGTTACTGTGTTCATGTTGAGATTTCTATGGATATCAGAGTTTCTAACGTACCATGGAAATTATTATGAAAGCAGAACAACATAGGCGTAAACTTATACTCCACCCAAATGAAGAAATAGCGTCCTTATTAAGAACCACAATGTAGTAAGACGACTAAACAGATGCCAACCTCATGACCTCATCAGGCGTTTCAACCAGCATAATGTTTTATAAAATATTTGAATTGCTGTTAATACTAAATTATATGCTTAATAATTAGCCTCAAACTGCTAGTTAGTCTATTTTGACTAGTCGCAGTATTTTAAGAAAAATTGTATATGTCAATTTATACCGTTTTAAAAAAAAAAAAAAAAAAAAAAATGCTATGACAGTCATTTATGCATCATTTTAAAGCATTACAGTTGCACTTTGTTTTTGTGTATAATTTGTGGCATAATGAATTTTTACAAAAATTGGATAGATCGGTATATTTATTGGTACAGGTTTAAAAATGCGGTAATTTAAGGCCCCGATATGGTTGCAAATAACTTTTATAGTTTTCATGTTATAACATTCGTTTATACATCTTTTTATTGCATTTTAGTTGCCATTTGTTTTGGTATATAATTTATTGCATAATGTATTTTTAGAAAACAGCCAATTGGATAAATCGGTAGAATTATTTTCCCAGGTTTAAAAAGTGGTAATTTGAGGTTCCGATATGGTTGTGAATTACTTTGACAGTTTTCATGCTATGACAGTCATTTATGCATCAGTTTAGAGCATTATGATTGCACTTTAATATGGTATCATTTGTAGCATAATGTGTATTTTTACAAATTGGTCAATTTGATAGATCGGTAGAATTATTGTTCTATGTTTAATCAACGCAGTGATCTGAGGTTCCGATATGGTTGCAATTAACTTTGGCAGTTTTCGTGCTAGGACAGTCGTTTATGCACCATTTTAAAGCATTGAAATTGCCATTTGTTTTGGTATATAATTTATTGCATAATGTATTTTTAGAAAATGGCCAATTGGATAGATCGGTAGAATTATTTTCCCAGGTTTAAAAAGGCGGTAATTTGAGGTACCGATATGGTTGTGAATAACTTTGACAGTTTTCATGCTATGACAGTCATTTATGCATCATTTTAAAGCATTATGATTGCACTTTAATTTGGTATATCATTTGTGTCACAATGTGTTCGTCTAAAAAAATGGTCACATTTGAAGGATCGGTAGAATTATTGTTCTTTGTTTAAAAACGCGGTAATTTGAGGTTCCGATATGGTTGCAGTTTTCATGCTAGGGCAATAGTTTATGCATCATTTAAAGCATTACAGTTGCACTTTATTTTGGCGTGTATAATTTGTGGCATAATGAATTTTACAAAAGTTGGATAGATCGGTATATTTATTGGGTACAAGGTTAAAAAATGCGGTAATTCAAGGCTCCGATATGGCTGCAAATAACTTTTATAGTTTTCATGTTATAACAGTCGTTTTATATATCTTTTTATTGCATTATAGTTGCCATTTGTTTTGGTATATAATTTATTGCATAATATATTTTTAGAAAAATTGCCAACTTGGATAGATCGGTAGAATTATTTTCACAGCTTAAAAAAGGCGGTAATTTGAGGTTCCGATATGGTTGCAAATAACATTGACAGTTTTAAATGCTATGACAGTCATTTATGCATCATTTCAAAGCATTACAGTTGCACTTTGTTTTTGTGTATAATTTGTGGCATAATGAATTTTTACAAAAATTGGATAGATCGGTATATTTATGGTACAAGGTTTAAAAATGCGGTAATTAAGGGCCCCGATATGGTTGCAAATAACTTTTATAGTTTCATGTTATAACAGTCGTTCGTACATCTTTTTATTGCATTTAGTTGCCATTTGTTTTGGTATATAATTTATTGCATAATGTATTTTTAGAAAATTGCCAATTGGATAGATCGGTAGAATTATTTTCACAGCTTTAAAAAGGCGGTAATTTGAGGTTCCGATATGGTTGTGAATAACTTTGACAGTTTTCATGCTATGACAGCCATTTATGCATCAGTTTAGAGCATTATGATTGCACTTAATTTGGTATAATCATTTCTGGCATAATGTGTTCGTCTAAAAAATGGTCAATTTGATGGATCGGTAGAATATTGTTCTATGTTTAAACGGCGGTAATTTGAGGTTCCGATATGGTTGCAATAACTTTGACAGGTTTTCATGCTAGGGCAATAGTTTATGCATAATTATAAAGCATTACAGTTGCACTCTATTTTGGTGTATAATTTGTGGCATATGAATTTTTACAAAAGTTGGATAGATCGTAATATTTATTGGTACAGGTTTAAAAAATGCGGTAATTCAAGGCTCCGATATGGTTGCAAATAACTTTTATAGTTTTCATGTTATAAACAGTCGTTTATATATCTTTTTATTGCATTATAGTTGCCATTTGTTTTGGTATATAATTTATTGCATAATATATTTTTAGAAAATTGACAATTGATAGATCGGTGAATTATTTTCACAGCTTAAAAAGGCGGTATTTGAGGTTCCGATATGGTTGCAAATAACATTGACAGTTTCATGCTATGACAGTCATTTATGCTTCATTTTAAAGCATTATGATTGCACTTTAATATGGTATATAATTTGTAGCATAATGTGTGTTTTTACTAATTGGTGAATTTGATAGATCGGTAGAATTATTGTTCTATGTTTAATAAACGCGGTAATCTGAGGTTCCGATATGGCTCCAATTAACTTTGGCAGTTTTCGTGCTAGGACAATCGTTTATGCACCATTTTAAAGCATTAAAATTGCCAATTGTTTTGGTATATAATTTGCATAATGTATTTTTAGAAAACGGCCAATTGGATAAATCGGTAGAATTATTTTCCCAGGTTTTAAAATGGCGGTAGATTGAGGTTCCGATATGGCTGTGAATAACTTTGACAATTTTCATGCTATGACAGTCATTTATGCATCATTTTAAAGCCTTATGATTGCACTTTAATTTGGTGTAGATCATTTGTGGCACAATGTTTTCGTCTTAAAAATGGACAATTTGAAGGATCGGTAGAATTATTGTTCTATGTTTAAAAACGCGGTAATTTGAGGTTCCGATATGGCTATGAAATACTTTGACAGTTTTCATGCTATGACAGTCATTTATTGCATCAGTTTAGAGCATTATGATTGCACTTTAATTTGGTATATCATTGTGGCAATAATGTGTTCGTCTAAAAAATGGTCAATTTGATGGATCGGTAGAATTATTGTTCTAATGTTTTAAAACGCGGTAATTTGAGGTTCCGATATGGTGCAAATAACTTTGACAGTTTTCATTCTAGGACATTAGTTTACGCATCCATTTTAAAGCATATACAGTTGCACTTTATTTGGTGTATTATTTGTGGCATAATGAATTTTTACAAAAATTGGATAGAATCGATATATTTATTGGTACAGGCTTAAAAATGCGGTAATTTAAGGCTCCGATATGGTTGCAAATAACTTTTATAGTTTTCATGTTATAACAGTCGTTTATATATCTCTTTATTGCATTATAGTTGCCATTTGCTTTGGTATATAATTTATTCCATAATATATTTTTGGAAAATGGCCAATTGGATAGATCGGTAGAATTATTTTCACAGCTTTAAAAACGCGGTAGTTTGAGGTTCCGATATGGCTGCAAATAACATTGACAGTTTTCACGCTATGACAATCATTTATGCATCATTTTAAAGCATTATGATTGCACTTTAATATGGTATATAATTTGTAGCATAATGTGTGTTTTACTAATTGGTGAATTTGATAGATCGGTAGAATTATTGTTCTATGTTTAATAAACGCGGTAATCTGAGGTTCCGATATGGCTCCAATTAACTTTGGCAGTTTTCGTGCTAGGACAGTCGTTTATGCACCATTTTAAAGCATTAAAATTGCCAATTGTTTTGGTATATAATTTGCATAATGTATTTTTAGAAACGGCCAATTGGATAAATCGGTAGAATTATTTTCCCAGGTTTAAAAAGGCGGTAAATTGAGGTTCAGATATGGCTGTGAATAACTTTGACAATTTTCATGCTATGACAGTCATTTATGCATCATTTTAAAGCATTATGATTGCACTTTAATTTGGTATATCATTTGTGGCACAATGTTTTCGTCTTAAAAATGGACAATTTGAAGGATCGGTAGAATTATTGTTCTATGTTTAAAAACGCGGTAATTTGAGGTTCCGATATGGCTATGAAATACTTTGACAGTTTTCATGCTATGACAGTCATTTATGCATCAGTTTAGAGCATTATGATTGCACTTTAATTTGGTATATCATTTGTGGCATAATGTGTTCGTCTAAAAAATGGTCAATTTGATGGATCGGTAGAATTATTGTTCTATGTTTAAAAACGCGGTAATTTGAGGTTCCGATATGGTTGCAAATAACTTTGACAGTTTTCATGCTAGGACATTAGTTTACGCATCATTTTAAAGCATTACAGTTGCACTTTATTTTGGTGTATTATTTGTGGCATAATGAATTTTACAAAAATTGGATAGATCGATATATTTATTGGTACAGGCTTAAAAATGCGGTAATTTAAGGCTCCGATATGGTTGCAAATAACTTTTATAGTTTTCATGTTATAACAGTCGTTTATATATCTCTTTATTGCATTATAGTTGCCATTTGCTTTGGTATATAATTTACTTCCATAATATATTTTTGGAAAATGGCCAATTGGATAGATCGGTAGAATTATTTTCACAGCTTTAAAAACGCGGTAGTTTGAGGTTCCGATATGGCTGCAAATAACATTGACAGTTTTCACGCTATGACAGTCATTTATGCATCATTTTAAGCATTATGATTGCACTTAATATGGTATATAATTTGTAGCATAATGTGTATTTTTACAAATTGGTCAATTTGATAGATCGGTAGAATTATTGTTCTATGTTTAATAAACGCAGTAATCTGAGGTTCCGATATGGTTGCAATTAACTTTGGCAGTTTTCGTGCTAGGACAGTCGTTTATGCACCATTTTAAAGCATTAAAATTGCCATTTGTTTAGGTATATAATTATTGCATAATGTATTTTTAGAAAATGGCCAATTGGATAGATCGGTAGAATTATTTTCCCAGGTTTAAAAAGGCGGTAATTTGAGGTTCCGATATGGTTGTGAATAACTTTGACAGTTTTTTATGCATCATTTTAAAGCATTATGATTGCACTTTAATTTGGTATATCATTTGTAGCATAATGTGTATTTTACAAATTGGTCAATTTGATAGATCGGTAGAATTATTGTTCTATGTTTAATAAACGCAGTAATCTGAGGTTCCGATATGGTTGCAATTAACTTTGGCAATTTCGTGCTAGGACAGTCGTTTATGCACCATTTTAAAGCATTAAAATTGCCATTTGTTTAGGTATATAATTTATTGCATAATGTATTTTTAGAAAATGGCCAATTGGATAGATCGGTAGAATTATTTTCCCAGGTTTAAAAAGGCGGTAATTTGAGGTTCCGATATGGTTGTGAATAACTTTGACAGTTTTTTATGCATCATTTTAAAGCATTATGATTGCACTTTAATTTGGTATATCATTTGTAGCATAATGTGTGTTTTTACTAATTGGTGAATTTGATAGATCGGTAGAATTATTGTTCTATGTTTAATAAACGCGGTAATCTGAGGTTCCGATATGGTTGTGAATAACTTTGACAGTTTTCATGCTAGGGCAATAGTTTATGCATCGTTTTAAAGCATTACAGTTGCACTTTATTTTGGTGTATAATTGTGGCATAATGAATTTTTACAAAGTTGGATAGATCGGTATATTTATTGGTACAGGTTTAAAAATGCGGTAATTCAAGGCTCCGGTATGGTTGCAAATAACTTTTATAGTTTTCATGTTATAACAGTCGTTGTATATCTTTTCATTGCATTATAGTTGCCATTTGTTTTGGTATATAATTTATTGCATAATGTATTTTAAGAAAATGGCCAATTGGATAGATCGGTAGAATTATTTTCCCAGGTTTAAAAAGGCGGTTATTTGAGGTTCCGATATGGTTGTGAATAACTTTGACAGTTTTCATGCTATGACAGTCATTTATGCATCAGTTTAGAGCATTATGATTGCACTTTAATTTGGTATATCATTTGTGGCATAATGTGTTCGTCTAAAAAATGGTCAATTTGATGGATCGGTAGAATTATTGTTCTATGTTAAAAACGCGGTAATTTGAGGTTCCGATATGGTTGCAAATAACTTTGACAGTTTTCATGCTATGACAGTCATTTATGCATCATTTTAAAGCATTACAGTTGCACTTTATTTTGGTGTATAATTGTGGCATAATGAATTTTTACAAAAATTGGATAGATCAGTATATTTATTGGTACAGGTTCAAAATGCGGTAATTTAAGGCTCCGATATGGTTGCAAATAACATTTATAGTTTTCATCTTATATCAGTCGTTTATATATCTTTTTATTGCATTATAGTTGCCATTTGCTTTGGTATATAATTTATTCCATAATATATTTTTGGAAAATGGCCAATTGGATAGATCGGTAGAATTATTTTCACAGCTTTAAAAACGCGGTAATTTGAGGTTCCGATATGGCTGCAAATAACATTGACAGTTTTCACGCTATGACAGTCATTTATGCATCATTTTAAAGCATTATGATTGCACTTTAATATGGTATATCACTTTGTAGCATAATGTGTATTTTTACAAATTGGTCAATTTGATAGATCGGTAGAATTATTGTTCTATGTTTAATAAACGCAGTAATCTGAGGTTCCGATATGGTTGCAATTAACTTTTGCAGTTTTCGTGCTAGGACAGTCGTTTATGCATCATTTTAAAGCATTAAAATTGCCATTTGTTTTGGTATATAATTTATTGCATAATGTATTTTTAGAAAATGGCCAATTGGATATATCGATAGAATTATTTTCCCAGGTTTAAAAAGGCGGTCATTTGAGGTTCCGATATGGTTGTGAATAACTTTGACAGTTTTCATGCTATGACAGTCATTTATGCATCATTTTAAAGCATTATGATTGCACTTTAATTTGGTATATCATTTGTGGCACAATGTGTTCGTCTAAAAAATGGTCAATTTGAAGGATCGGTAGAATTATTGTTCTATGTTTAAAAACGCGGTAATTTGAGGTTCCGATATGGTTGCAATAACTTTGACAGTTTTCATGCTAGGGCAATAGTTTATGCATCATTTTAAAGCATTACAGTTGCACTTTATTTTGGTGTATAATTTGTGGCATAATGAATTTTTACAAAAGTTGGATAGATCGGTATATTTATTGGTACAGGTTTAAAAATGCGGTAATTCAAGGCTCCGATATGGTTGCAAATAACTTTTATAGTTTTCATGTTATAACAGTCGTTTATATATCTTTTTATGCATTATAGTTGCCATTTGTTTTGGTATATAATTTATTGCATAATATATTTTTAGAAAATTGCCAATTGGATAGATCGGTAGAATTATTTTCACAGCTTTAAAAAGGCGGTATTTTGAGGTTCCGATATGGTTGCAAATAACGTTGACAGTTTTCATGCTATGACAGTCATTTATGCATCATTTTAAAGCATTATGATTGCACTTTAATATGGTATATAATTTGTAGCATAATGTGTGTTTTTATAAATTGGTCAATTTGATAGATCGGTAGAATTATTGTTCTATGTTTAATAAAAGCAGTAATCTGAGGTTCCGATATGGTTGCAATTAACTTTGGCAGTTTTCGTGCTAGGACAGTCGTTTATGCACCATTTTAAAGCATTAAAATTGCCATTTGTTTTGGTATATAATTTATTGCATAATGTATTTTAAGAAAATGGCCAATTGGATAGATCGGTAGAATTATTTTCCCAGGTTTAAAAAGGCGGTAATTTGAGGTTCCGATATGGTTGTGAATAACTTTGACAGTTTTCATGCTATGACAGTCATTTATGCATCAGTTTAGAGCATTATGATTGCACTTTAATTTGGTATATCATTTGTGGCACAATGTGTTCGTCTAAAAAATGGTCAATTTGAAGGATCTGTAGAATTATTGTTCTATGTTTAAAAACGCGGTAATTTGAGGTTCCGATATGGTTGCAAATAACTTTGACAGTTTTCATGCTATGACAGTCATTTATGCATCATTTTAAAGCATTACAGTTGCACTTTATTTTGGTGTATAATTTGTGGCATAATGAATTTTTACAAAAATTGGATAGATCAGTATATTTATTGGTACAGGTTCAAAAATGCGGTAATTTAAGGCTCCGATATGGTTGCAAATAACATTTATAGTTTTCATCTTATATCAGTCGTTTATATATCTTTTTATTGCATTATAGTTGCCATTTGCTTTGGTATATAATTTATTCCATAATATATTTTTGGAAAATGGCCAATTGGATAGATCGGTAGAATTATTTTCACAGCTTTAAAAACGCGGTAATTTGAGGTTCCGATATGGCTGCAAATAACATTGACAGTTTTCACGCTATGACAGTCATTTATGCATCATTTAAAGCATTATGATTGCACTTTAATATGGTATATCATTTGTAGCATAATGTGTATTTTTACAAATTGGTCAATTTGATAGATCGGTAGAATTATTGTTCTATGTTTAATAAACGCAGTAATCTGAGGTTCCGATATGGTTGCAATTAACTTTTGCAGTTTTCGTGCTAGGACAGTCGTTTATGCATCATTTTAAAGCATTAAAATTGCCATTTGTTTTGGTATATAATTTATTGCATAATGTATTTTTAGAAAATGGCCAATTGGATATATCGATAGAATTATTTTCCCAGATTTAAAAAGGCGGTCATTTGAGGTTCCGATATGGTTGTGAATAACTTTGACAGTTTTCATGCTATGACAGTCATTTATGCATCATTTTAAAGCATTATGATTGCACTTTAATTTGGTATATCATTTGTGGCACAATGTGTTCGTCTAAAAAATGGTCAATTTGATAGATCGGTAGAATTATTGTTCTATGTTTAATAAAAGCAGTAATCTGAGGTTCCGATATGGTTGCAATTAACTTTGGCAGTTTTCGTGCTAGGACAGTCGTTTATGCACCATTTTAAAAGCATTAAAATTGCCATTTGTTTTGGTATATAATTTATTGCATAATGTATTTTAAGAAAATGGCCAATTGGATAGATCGGTAGAATTATTTTCCCAGGTTTAAAAAGGCGGTAATTTGAGGTTCCGATATGGTTGTGAATAACTTTGACAGTTTTCATGCTATGACAGTCATTTATGCATCAGTTTAGAGCATTATGATTGCACTTTAATTTGGTATATCATTTGTGGCACAATGTGTTCGTCTAAAAAATGGTCAATTTGAAGGATCTGTAGAATTATTGTTCTATGTTTAAAAACGCGGTAATTTGAGGTTCCGATATGGTTGCAAATAACTTTGACAGTTTTCATGCTATGACAGTCATTTATGCATCATTTTAAAGCATTACAGTTGCACTTTATTTTGGTGTATAATTTGTGGCATAATGAATTTTTACAAAAGTTGGATAGATCGGTATATTTATTGGTACAGGTTTAAAAATGCGGCAATTCAAGGCTCCGATATGGTTGCAAATAACTTTTATAGTTTTCATGTTATAACAGTCGTTTATATATCTTTTTATTGCATTATAGTTACCATTTGTTTTGGTATATAATTTATTGCATAATATATTTTTAGAAAATTGCCAATTGGATAGATCGGTAGAATTATTTTCACAGCTTTAAAAAGGCGGTAATTTGAGGTTCCGATATGGTTGCAAATAACATTGACAGTTTTCATGCTATGACAGTCATTTATGCATCATTTTAAAGCATTATGATTGCACTTTAATTTGGTATATCATTTGTGGCACAATGTGTTCGTCTAAAAAATGGTCAATTTGAAGGATCGGTACAATTATTGTTCTATGTTTAAAAACGCGGTAATTTGAGGTTCCGATATGGTTGCAAATAACTTTGACAGTTTTCATGCTAGGGCAATAGTTTATGCATCATTTTAAAGCATTACAGTTGCACTTTATTTGGTGTACAATTTGTGGCATAATGAATTTTTACAAAAGTTGGATAGATCGGTATATTTATTGGTACAGGTTTAAAAATGCGGTAATTCAAGGCTCCGATATGGTTGCAAATAACTTTTATAGTTTTCATGTTATAACAGTCGTTTATATATCTTTTTATTGCATTATAGTTGCCATTTGTTTTGGTATATAATTTATTGCATAATATATTTTTAGATAGATTGGATAGATCGGTAGAATTATTTTCACAGCTTTAAAAAGGCGGTAATTTGAGGTTCCGATGTGGTTGCAAATAACATTGACAGTTTTCATGCTATGACAGTCATTTATGCATCATTTTCAAGCATTATGATTGCACTTTAATATGGTATATAATTTGTAGCATAATGTGTGTTTTTACAAATTGGTCAATTTGATAGATCGGTAGAATTATTGTTCTATGTTTAATAAAAGCAGTAATCTGAGGTTCCGATATGGTTGCAATTAACTTTGGCAGTTTTCGTGCTAGGACAGTCGATTATGCACCATTTTAAAGCATTAAAATTGCCATTTGTTTTGGTATATAATTTATTGCATAATGTATTTTAAAAAAATGGCCAATTGGATAGATCGGTAGAATTATTTGCCCAGGTTTAAAAAGGCGGTAATTTGAGGTTCCGATATGGTTGTGAATAACTTTGACAGTTTTCATGCTATGACAGTCATTTATGCATCAGTTTAGAGCATTATGATTACACTTTAATTTGGTATATCATTTGTGGCATAATGTGTTCGTCCAAAAAATGGTCAATTTGATGAATCGGTAGAATTATTGTTTTATGTTTAAAAACGCGGTAATTTGAGGTTCCGATATGGTTGCAAATAACTTTGACAGTTTTCATGCTAGGACAGTTGTTTATGCACCATTTTAAAGCATTAAAATTGCCATTTGTTTTGGTATATAATTTATTTTCATAATGTATTTTTAGAAAACGGCCAATTGGATAAATCGGTAGAATTATTTTCCCAGGTTTAAAAACGCGGTAATTTGAGGTTCCGATATGGTTGTGAATAACTTTGACAATTTTCATGCTATGACAGTCATTTATGCATCATTTTAAAGCATTACAGTTGCACTTTGTTTTTGTGTATAATTTGTGGCATAATGAATTTTTACAAAAATTGGATAGATCGGTATATTTATTGGTACAGGTTTAAAAATGCGGTAATTTAAGGCCCCGATATGGTTGCAAATAACTTTTATAATTTTCATGTTATAACAGTCGTTTATACATCTTTTTATTGCATTTTAGTTGCCATTTGTTTTGGTATATAATTTATTGCATAATGTATTTTTAGAAGATGGCCAATTGGATAGATCAATAGAATTATTTTCCCAGGTTTAAAAAGGCGGTAATTTGAGGTTCCGATATGGTTGTGAATTACTTTGACAGTTTTCATGCTATGACAGTCATTTATGCATCAGTTTAGAGCATTATGATTGCACTTTAATTTGGTATATCATTTGTGGCATAATGTGTTCGTCCAAAAAATGGTCAATTTGATGGATCTGTAGAATTATTGTTTTATGTTTAAAAACGCGGTAATTTGAGGTTCCGATATGGTTGCAAATAACTTTGACAGTTTTCATGCTAGGGCAATAGTTTATGCATCATTTTAAAGCATTACAGTTGCACTTTATTTTGGTGTATAATTTGTGGCATAATGAATTTTTACAAAAGTTGGATAGATCGGTATATTTATTGGTACAGGTTTAAAAATGCGGTAATTCAAGGCTCCGATATGGTTGCAAATAACTTTTATAGTTTTCATGTTACAACAGTCGTTTATATATCTTTTTATTGCATTATAGTTGCCATTTGTTTTGGTATATAATTTATTGCATAATATATTTTTAGAAAATTGCCAATTGGATAGATCGGTAGAATTATTTTCACAGCTTTAAAAAGGCGGTAATATGAGGTTCCGATATGGTTGCAAATAACATTGACAGTTTTCATGCTATGACAGTCATTTATGCATCATTTTAAAGCATTATGATTGCACTTTAATATGGTATATAATTTGTAGCATAATGTGTGTTTTTACAAATTGGTCAATTTGATAGATCGGTAGAATTATTGTTCTATGTTTAATAAAAGCAGTAATCTGAGGTTCCGATATGGTTGCAATTAACTTTGGCAGTTTTCGTGCTAGGACAGTCGTTTATGCACCATTTTAAAGCACTAAAATTGCCATTTGTTTTGGTATATAATTTATTGCATAATGTATTTTAAGAAAATGGCCAATTGGATAGATCGGTAGAATTATTTTCCCAGGTTTAAAAAGGCGGTAATTTGAGGTTTTGATATGGTTGTGAATAACTTTGACAGTTTTCATGCTATGACAGTCATTTATGCATCAGTTTAGAGCATTATGATTGCACTTTAATTTGGTATATCATTTGTGGCATAATGTGTTCGTCTAAAAAATGGTCAATTTGATGGACCGGTAGAATTATTGTTCTATGTTTAAAAACGCGGTAATTTGAGGTTCCGATATGATTGCAAATAACATTGACAGTTTTCATGCTAGGGCAATAGTTTATGGCATCATTTTAAAGCATTAAGTTGCACTTTATTTTGGTGTATAATTTGTGCATAATGAATTTTTACAAAAGTTGGATAGATCGGTATATTTATTGGTACAGGTTTAAAAATGCGGTAATTCAAGGCTCCGATATGGTTGCAAATAACTTTTATAGTTTTCATGTTATAACAGTCGTTTATATATCTTTTTATTGCATTATAGTTGCCATTTGTTTTGGTATATAATTTATTGCATAATATATTTTTAGAAAATTGCCAATTGGATAGATCGGTAGAATTATTTTCACAGCTTTAAAAAGGCGGTAATTTGAGGTTCCGATATGGTTGCAAATAACATTGACAGTTTTCATGCTATGACAGTCATTTATGCTTCATTTTAAAGCATTATGATTGCACTTCAATATGGTATATAATTTGTAGCATAATGTGTGTTTTTACTAATTGATGAATTTGATAGATCGGTAGAATTATTGTTCTATGTTTAATAAACGCGGTAATCTGAGGTTCCGATATGGCTGCAATTAACTTTGGCAGTTTTCGTGCTAGGACAGTCGTTTATGCACCATTTTAAAGCATTAAAATTGCCATTTGTTTTGGTATATAATTTATTGCATAATGTATTTTTAGAAAACGGCCAATTGAATAAATCGGTAGAATTATTTTCCCAGGTTTAAAAACGCGGTAATTTGAGGTTCCGATATGGTTGCAAATAACTTTGACAGTTTTCATGCTAGGGCAATAGTTTATGCATCATTTTAAAGCATTACAGTTGCACTTTATTTTGGTGTATAATTTGTGGCATAATGAATTTTTACAAAAGTTGGATAGATCGGTATATTTATTGGTACAGGTTTAAAAATGCGGTAATTCAAGGCTCCGATATGGTTGCAAATAACTTTTATAGTTTTCATGTTACAACAGTCGTTTATATATCTTTTTATTGCATTATAGTTGCCATTTGTTTTGGTATATAATTTATTGCATAATATATTTTTAGAAAATTGCCAATTGGATAGATCGGTAGAATTATTTTCACAGCTTTAAAAAGGCGGTAATATGAGGTTCCGATATGGTTGCAAATAACATTGACAGTTTTCATGCTATGACAGTCATTTATGCATCATTTTAAAGCATTATGATTGCACTTTAATATGGTATATAATTTGTAGCATAATGTGTGTTTTTACAAATTGGTCAATTTGATAGATCGGTAGAATTATTGTTCTATGTTTAATAAAAGCAGTAATATGAGGTTCCGATATGGTTGCAATTAACTTTGGCAGTTTTCGTGCTAGGACAGTCGTTTATGCACCATTTTAAAGCACTAAAATTGCCATTTGTTTTGGTATATAATTTATTGCATAATGTATTTTAAGAAAATGGCCAATTGGATAGATCGGTAGAATTATTTTCCCAGGTTTAAAAAGGCGGTAATTTGAGGTTTGATATGGTTGTGAATAACTTTGACAGTTTTCATGCTATGACAGTCATTTATGCATCATTTTAGAGCATTATGATTGCACTTTAATTTGGTATATCATTTGTGGCATAATGTGTTCGTCTAAAAAATGGTCAATTTGATGGACCGGTAGAATTATTGTTCTATGTTTAAAAACGCGGTAATTTGAGGTTCCGATATGGTTGCAAATAACATTGACAGTTTTCATGCTAGGGCAATAGTTTATGGCATCATTTTAAAGCATTAAGTTGCACTTTATTTTGGTGTATAATTTGTGGCATAATGAATTTTTACAAAAGTTGGATAGATCGGTATATTTATTGGTACAGGTTTAAAAATGCGGTAATTCAAGGCTCCGATATGGTTGCAAATAACTTTTATAGTTTTCATGTTATAACAGTCGTTTATATATCTTTTTATTGCATTATAGTTGCCATTTGTTTTGGTATATAATTTATTGCATAATATATTTTTAGAAAATTGCCAATTGGATAGATCGGTAGAATTATTTTCACAGCTTTAAAAAGGCGGTAATTTGAGGTTCCGATATGGTTGCAAATAACATTGACAGTTTTCATGCTATGACAGTCATTTATGCTTCATTTTAAAGCATTATGATTGCACTTCAATATGGTATATAATTTGTAGCATAATGTGTGTTTTTACTAATTGATGAATTTGATAGATCGGTAGAATTATTGTTCTATGTTTAATAAACGCGGTAATCTGAGGTTCCGATATGGCTGCAATTAACTTTGGCAGTTTTCGTGCTAGGACAGTCGTTTATGCACCATTTTAAAGCATTAAAATTGCCATTTGTTTTGGTATATAATTTATTGCATAATGTATTTTTAGAAAACGGCCAATTGAATAAATCGGTAGAATTATTTTCCCAGGTTTAAAAACGCGGTAATTTGAGGTTCCGATATGGTTGCAAATAACTTTGACAGTTTTCATGCTAGGGCAATAGTTTATGCATCATTTTAAAGCATTACAGTTGCACTTTATTTTGGTGTATAATTTGTGGCATAATGAATTTTTACAAAAGTTGGATAGATCGGTATATTTATTGGTACAGGTTTAAAAATGCGGTAATTCAAGGCTCCGATATGGTTGCAAATAACTTTTATAGTTTTCATGTTATAACAGTCGTTTATATATCTTTTTATTGCATTATAGTTGCCATTTGTTTTGGTATATAATTTATTGCATAATATATTTTTAGAAAATTGCCAATTGGATAGATCGGTAGAATTATTTTCACAGCTTTAAAAAGGCGGTAATATGAGGTTCCGATATGGTTGCAAATAACATTGACAGTTTTCATGCTATGACAGTCATTTATGCATCATTTTAAAGCATTATGATTGCACTTTAATATGGTATATAATTTGTAGCATAATGTGTGTTTTTACAAATTGGTCAATTTGATAGATCGGTAGAATTATTGTTCTATGTTTAATAAAAGCAGTAATATGAGGTTCCGATATGGTTGCAATTAACTTTGGCAGTTTTCGTGCTAGGACAGTCGTTTATGCACCATTCTAAAGCATTAAAATTGCCATTTGTTTTGGTATATAATTTATTGCATAATGTATTTTAAGAAAATGGCCAATTGGATAGATCGGTAGAATTATTTTCCCAGGTTTAAAAAGGCGGTAATTTGAGGTTCCGATATGGTTGTGAATAACTTTGACAGTTTTCATGCTATGACAGTCATTTATGCATCAGTTTAGAGCATAATGATTGCACTTTAATTTGGTATACCATTTGTGGCATAATGTGTTCGTCTAAAAAATGGTCAATTTGATGGATCGGTAGAATTATTGTTCTATGTTTAAAAACGCGGTAATTTAAGGTTCCGATATGGTTGCAAATAACTTTGACAGTTTTCGTGCTAGGGCAATAGTTTATGCATCATTTTAAAGCATTACAGTTGCACTCTATTTTGGTGTATAATTTGTGGCATAATGAATTTTTACAAAAGTTGGATAGATCGGTATATTTATTGGTACAGGTTTAAAAATGCGGTAATTCAAGGCTCCGATATGGTTGCAAATAACTTTTATAGTTTTCATGTTATAACAGTCGTTTATATATCTTTTTATTGCATTATAGTTGCCATTTGTTTTGGTATATAATTTATTGCATAATATATTTTTAGAAAATTGCCAATTGGATAGATCGGTAGAATTATTTTCCCAGGTTTAAAAACGCGGTAATTTGAGGTTCCGATATGGTTGTGAATAACTTTGACAGTTTTCATGCTATGACAGTCATTTATGCATCATTTTAAAGCATTATGATTGCACTTTAATTTGGTATATCATTTGTGGCATAATGTGTTCGTCTAAAAAATGGTCAATTTGAAGGATCGGTAGAATTATTGTTCTATGTTTAAAAACGCGGTAATTTGAGGTTCCGATATGGTTGCAAATAACTTTTACAGTTTTCATGCTAGGGCAATAGTTTATGCATCATTTTAAAGCATTACAGTTGCACTTTATTTTGGTGTATAATTTGTGGCATAATGAATTTTTACAAAAGTTGGATAGATCGGTATATTTATTAGTACAGGTTTAAAAATGCGGTAATTCAAGGCTCCGATATGGTTGCAAATAACTTTTATAGTTTTCATGTTATAACAGTCGTTTATATATCTTTTTATTGCATTATAGTTGCCATTTGTTTTGGTATATAATTTATTGCATAATATATTTTTAGAAAATTGCCAATTGGATAGATCGGTAGAATTATTTTCACAGCTTTAAAAAGGCGGTAATTTAAGGTTCCGATATGGGTGCAAATAACATTGACAGTTTTATGCTATGACAGTCATTTATGCTTCATTTTAAAGCATTATGATTGCACTTTAATATGGTATATAATTTGTAGCATAATGTGTGTTTTTACTAATTGGTGAATTTGATAGATCGGTAGAATTATTGTTCTATGTTTAATAAACGCGGTAATCTGAGGTTCCGATATGGCTGCAATTAACTTTGGCAGTTTTCGTGTTAGGACAGTCGTTTATGCACCATTTTAAAGCATTAAAATTGCCATTTGTTTTGGTATATAATTTATTGCATAATGTATTTTTAGAAAACGGCCAATTGGATAAATCGGTAGAATTATTTTCCCAGGTTTAAAAACGCGGTAATTTGAGGTTCCGATATGGTTGTGAATAACTTTTACAGTTTTCATGCTATGACAGTCATTTATGCATCATTTTAAAGCATTACAGTTGCACTTTGTTTTTGTGTATAATTTGTGGCATAATGAATTTTTACAAAAATTGGATAGATCGGTATATTTATTGGTACAGGTTTAAAAATGCGGTAATTTAAGGCCCCGATATGGTTGCAAATAACTTTTATAGTTTTCATGTTATAACAGTCGTTTATACATCTTTTTATTGTATTTTAGTTGCCATTTGTTTTGGTATATAATTTATTGCATAATGTATTTTTAGAAGATGGCCAATTGGATAGATCGATAGAATTATTTTCCCAGGTTTAAAAAGGCGGTAATTTGAGGTTCCGATATGGTTGTGAATTACTTTGACAGTCTTCATGCTATGACAGTCATTTATGCATCAGTTTAGAGCATTATGATTGCACTTTAATTTGGTATATCATTTGTGGCATAATGTGTTCGTCTAAAAAATGGTCAATTTGATGGATCGGTAGAATTATTGTTCTATGTTTAAAAACGCGGTAATTTGAGGTTCCGATATGGTTGCAAATAACTTTGACAGTTTTCATGCTATGACAGTCATTTATGCATCATTTTAAAGCATTACAGTTGCACTTTATTTTGGTGTATAATTTGTGGCATAATGAATTTTTACAAAAATTGGATAGATCGGTATATTTATTGGTACAGGTTCAAAAATGCGGTAATTTAAGGCTCCGATATGGTTGCAAATAACTTTTATAGTTTTCATGTTATAACAGTCGTTTATATATCTTTTTATTGCATTATAGTTGCCGATTTGCTTTGGTATATAATTTATTCCATAATATATTTTTGGAAAATGGTCAACTGGATAGATCGGTAGAATTATTTTCACAGCTTTAAAAACGCGGTAGTTTGAGGTTCCGATATGACTGCAAATAACATTGACAGTTTTCACGCTATGACAGTCATTTATGCATCATTTTAAAGCATTATGATTGCACTTTAATATGGTATATCATTTGTAGCATAATGTGTATTTTTACAAATTGGTCAATTTGATAGATCGGTAGAATTATTGTTCTATGTTTAATAAACGCAGTAATCTGAGGTTCCGATATGGTTGCAATTAACTTTGGCAGTTTTCGTGCTAGGACAGTCGTTTATGCACCATTTTAAAGCATTAAAATTGCCATTTGTTTTGGTTTATAATTTATTGCATAATGTATTTTTAGAAAATGGCCAAATGGATAGATCGGTAGAATTATTTTCCCAGGTTTAAAAAGGCGGTAATTTGAGGTTCCGATATGGTTGTGAATAACTTTGACAGTTTTCATGCTATGACAGTCATTTATGCATCATTTTAAAGCATTATGATTGCACTTTAATTTGGTATATCATTTGTGGCACAATGTGTTCGTATAAAAAATGGTCAATTTGAAGGATCGGTAGAATTATTGTTCTATGTTTAAAAACGCGGTAATTTGAGGTTCCGATATGGTTGCAAATAACTTTGACAGTTTTCATGCTAGGGCAATAGTTTATGCATCATTTTAAAGCATTACAGTTGCACTTTATTTTGGTGTATAATTTGTGGCATAATGAATTTTTGCAAAAGTTGGATAGATCGGTATATTTATTGGTACAGGTTTAAAAATGCGGTAATTCAAGGCTCAGATATGGTTGCAAATAACTTTTATAGTTTTCATGTTATAACAGTCGTTTATATATCTTTTTATTGCATTATAGTTGCCATTTGTTTTGGTATATAATTTATTGCATAATATATTTTTAGAAAATTGCCAATTGGATAGATCGGTAGAATTATTTTCACAGCTTTAAAAAGGCGGTAATTTGAGGTTCCGATATGGTTGCGAATAACATTGACAGTTTTCATGCTATGACAGTCATTTATGCATCATTTTAAAGCATTATGATTGCACTTTAATATGGTATATAATTTGTAGCATAATGTGTGTTTTTACAAATTGGTCAATTTGATAGATCGGTAGAATTATTGTTCTATGTTTAATAAAAGCAGTAATCTGAGGTTCCGATATGGTTGCAATTAACTTTGGCAGTTTTCGTGCTAGGACAGTCGTTTATGCACCATTTTAAAGCATTAAAATTGCTATTTATTTTGGTATATAATTTATTGC
The DNA here is from genome assembly GCF_015586225.1 of Lucilia sericata. Classification (NCBI taxonomy): domain Eukaryota; kingdom Metazoa; phylum Arthropoda; class Insecta; order Diptera; family Calliphoridae; genus Lucilia; species Lucilia sericata. The sequence continues at coordinate 20,602 of NW_023996956.1, forward strand.
ATAATGTATTTTAAGAAAATGGCCAATTGGATAGATCGGTAGAATTATTTTCCCAGGTTTAAAAAGGCGGTAATTTGAGGTTCCGATATGGTTGTGAATAACTTTGACAGTTTTCATGCTATGACAGTCATTTATGCATCAGTTTAGAGCATTATGATTGCACTTTAATTTGGTATATCATTTGTGGCATAATGTGTTCGTCTAAAAAATGGTCAATTTGATGGATCGGTAGAATTATTGTTCTATGTTTAAAAACGCGGTAATTTGAGGTTCCGATATGGTTGCAAATAACTTTGACAGTTTTCATGCTAGGGCAATAGTTTATGCATCATTTTAAAGCATTACAGTTGCACTTTATTTTGGTGTATAATTTATGGCATAATGAATTTTTGCAAAAGTTGGATAGATCGGTATATTTATTGGTACAGGTTTAAAAATGCGGTAATTCAAGGCTCAGATATGGTTGCAAATAACTTTTATAGTTTTCATGTTATAACAGTCGTTTATATATCTTTTTATTGCATTATAGTTGCCATTTGTTTTTGTATATAATTTATTGCATAATATATTTTTAGAAAATTGCCAATTGGATAGATCGGTAGAAATATTTTCACAGCTTTAAAAAGGCGGTAATTTGAGGTTCCGATATGGTTGCGAATAACATTGACAGTTTTCATGCTATGACAGTCATTTATGCATCATTTTAAAGCATTATGATTGCACTTTAATATGGTATATAATTTGTAGCATAATGTGTGTTTTTACAAATTGGTCAATTTGATTGATCGGTAGAATTATTGTTCTATGTTTAATAAAAGCAGTAATCTGAGGTTCCGATATGGTTGCAATTAACTTTGGCAGTTTTCGTGCTAGGACAGTCGTTTATGCACCATTTTAAAGCATTAAAATTGCTATTTATTTTGGTATATAATTTATTGCATAATGTATTTTAAGAAAATGGCCAATTGGATAGATCGGTAGAATTATTTTCCCAGGTTTAAAAAGGCGGTAATTTGAGGTTCCGATATGGTTGTGAATAACTTTGACAGTTTTCATGCTATGACAGTCATTTATGCATCAGTTTAGAGCATTATGATTGCACTTTAATTTGGTATATCATTTGTGGCATAATGTGTTCGTCTAAAAAATGGTCAATTTGATGGATCGGTAGAATTATTGTTCTATGTTTAAAAACGCGGTAATTTGAGGTTCCGATATGGTTGCAAATAACTTTGACAGTTTTCATGCTAGGGCAATAGTTTATGCATCATTTTAAAGCATTACAGTTGCACTTTATTTTGGTGTATAATTTGTGGCATAATGAATTTTTACAAAAGTTGAATAGATCGGTATATTTATTGGTACAGGTTTAAAAATGCGGTAATTCAAGGCTCCGATATGGTTGCAAATAACTTTTATAGTTTTCATGTTATAACAGTCGTTTATATATCTTTTTATTGCATTATAGTTGCCATTTGATTTGGTATAAAATTTATTGCATAATATATTTTTAGAAAATTGCCAATTGGATAGATCGGTAGAATTATTTTCACAGCTTTAAAAAGGCGGTAATTTTCGGTTCCGATATGGTTGCAAATAACATTGACAGTTTTCATGCTATGACAGTCATTCATGCTTCATTTTAAAGCATTATGATTGCACTTTAATATGGTATATAATTTGTAGCATAATGTGTGTTTTTACTAATTGGTGAATTTGATAGATCGGTAGAATTATTGTTCTATGTTTAATAAACGCGGTAATCTGAGGTTCTGATATGGCTGCAATTAACTTTGGCAGTTTTCGTGCTAGGACAATCGTTTATGCACCATTTTAAAGCATTAAAATTGCCATTTGTTTTGGTATATAATTTATTGCATAATGTATTTTTAGAAAACGGCCAATTGGATAAATCGGTAGAACTATTTTCCCAGGTTTAAAAACGCAGTAATTTGAGGTTCCGATATGGTTGTGAATAACTTTGACAGTTTTCATGCTATGACAGTCTTTATGCATCATTTTAAAGCATTATGATTGCACTTTAATTTGGTATATCATTTGTGGCACAATGTGTTCGTCTAAAAAAATGGTCAATTTGAAGGATCGGTAGAATTATTGTTCTATGTTTAAAAACGCGGTAATTTGAGGTTCCGATATGGTTGCAAATAACTTTGACAGTTTTCATGCTAGGGCAATAGTTTATGCATCATTTTTAAAGCATTACAGTTGCACTTTGTTTTTGTGTATAATTTGTGGCATAATGAATTTTTACAAAATTGGATAGATCGGTATATTTATTGGTACAGGTTTAAAAATTCGGTAATTTAAGGCCCCGATATGGTTGCAAATAACTTTTATAGTTTTCATGTTATAACAGTCGTTTATACATCTTTTTATTGCATTTTAGTTGCCATTTGTTTTGGTATATAATTTATTGAATATGTATTTTTAGAAGATGGCCAATTGGATAGATCGATAGAATTATTTTCCCAGGTTTAAAAAGGCGGTAATTGAGGTTCCAATATGGTTGTGAATTACTTTGACAGTTTTCATGCTATGACAGTCATTTATGCATCAGTTTAGAGCAGCGGTTCCCACCAGTTTTTACTTCGCGGACCCCTTGAGGTACTTATTTAATTTCGCGGACCTCCATACATATTTTTATATCTTATTGTTCGAAATAATTGTTCGTCCGAAAATTGACCTAGTCCATAAATCCCTAGGTCAAATAAATGTAGAGATGTCATATCTATAAAATATTCCCGATAGGTTTTTAATTGCATGGTTTTGAAGATAGAAAGAGTTCTTTGTTGAATTGTTAACATGATGTTTAATGTTATGATCGTGAGATCTTTCATATTCATTTTTCGTCAAGGTAGCAAAAAGGTTTCTTTATCAAATATTGTCGACATGCGCTTAAGGAGTCACGTTTCAAAAATTTATTGCGATTACAGAGGGGTAAAGTGAGCTAAGTTTTCGGGAAAATAATATAAGAAAGTTGGACTTCTTCCATGTTGTTGCGGAATGCGTTATCCGCATAATATATGACATGAACTCTTTTACTGCATGGCTTTACCTACATATTTACGCGAAACGCTATGGATTTTCTAATGTTAATTTAATAATATTGGTCGATAAAATCAAGTTAAAATCTTTGTATCACGTCGGAAGGGAATATTTATATTTAAAATTAACTAAATTAACGTATTGAAGGTGTTTTTGAAATATATAATTTTAGTCCTTACAAACAAGAACACTTTTGCTTACAATTTGACAAACTTAAATCTGGTATAAGCTTGTCTTTGAATTATGAAATGTGGCCTTATTTCATACTCCGGAATACCAGTATCCCTTATTTAATTGTAAGAGAGATCATTATCCGTCTGAAATAAAAAAACATTGTTTCACTACATTTACAGGAAATAAAAATTACATATCAGGCAATATCTTACTTTATAAAAGTGATACAATAAATTTGTAGGGCCTAGCTTCTTCTTGATAAACATCCGAAAAAATAAAATTCAAAAAGTCACCAAAAAATCTGGGATTATTGCATAAAAGCAGAATATTGTTTATTCATGGATTTTTTCGTTTGTCTTCGCGGACCCCCTAGGATTTTACTACGGATCACTAGGGGTCCACGGACCCCCATTTGGGAACCGTTGGTTTAGAGCATTATGATTGCACTTTAATTTGGTATATCATTTGTGGCATAATGTGTTCGTCTAAAAAATGGTCAATTTAATGGATCGGTAGAATTATTGTTCTATGTTTAAAAACGCGGTAATATGAGGTTCCGATATGGTTGCAAATAACTTTGACAATTTTAAAGCATTACAGTTGCACTTTATTTTGGTGTATAATTTGTGGCATAATGAATTTTTACAAAAATTGGATAGATCGGTATATTTATTGGTACAGGTTAAAAAATGCGGTAATTTAAGGCTCCGATATGGTTGCAAATAACTTTTATAGTTTTCATGTTATAAGAGTCGTTTATATATCTTTTTATTTCATAATAGTTGCCATTTGCTTTGGTATATAATTTATTCCATAATATATTTTTGGAAAATGGCCAATTGGATAGATCGGTAGAATTATTTTCACAGCTTTAAAAACGCGGTAGTTTGAGGTTCCGATATGGCTGCAAATAACATTGACAGTTTTCACGCTATGACAGTCATTTATGCATTATTTTAAAGCATTATGATTGCACTTTAATATGGTATATCATTTGTAGCATAATGTGTATTTTTACAAATTGGTCAATTTGATAGATCGGTAGAATTATTGTTCTATGTTTAATAAAAGCAGTAATCTGAGGTTCCGATATGGTTGCAATTAACTTTGGCAGTTTTCGTGCTAGGACAGTCGTTTATGCACCATTTGAAAGCATTAAAGTTGCCATTTGTTTTGGTATATAATTTATTGCATAATGTATTTTTAGAAAATGGCCAATTGGATAGATCGGTAGAATTATTTTCCCAGGTTTAAAAAGGCGGTAATTTGAGGTTCCGATATGGTTGTGAATAACCTTGACAGTTTTTCATGCTATGACAGTCATTTATGCATCATTTTAAAGCATTATGATTGCACTTTAATTTGGTATATCATTTGTGGCACAATGTGTTCGTCTAAAAAAGGGACAATTTGAAGGATCGGTAGAATTATGTTCTATGTTTAAAAACGCGGTAATTTGAGGTTCCGATATGGTTGCAAATAACTTTGACAGTTTTCATGCTAGGGCAATAGTTTATGCATCATTTTAAAGCATTACAGTTGCACTTTATTTGGTGTATAATTTGTGGCATAATGAATTTTTACAAAAGTTGGATAGATCGGTATATTTATTGGTACAGGTTTAAAAATGGCGGTAATTCAAGGCTCCGATATGGTTGCAAATAACTTTTATAGTTTTCATGTTATAACAGTCGTTTATATATCTTTTTATTGCATTATAGTTGCCATTTGTTTTGGTATATAATTTATTGCATAATATATTTTTAGAAAATTGCCAATTGGATAGATCGGTAGAATATTTTCACAGCTTTAAAAAGGCGGTAATTTGAGGGTTCCGATATGGTTGCAAATAACATTGACAGTTTCATGCTATGACAGTCATTTATGCTTCATTTTAAAGCATTATGATTGCACTTTAATATGGTATATAATTTGTAGCATAATCTGTGTTTTTACTAATTGGTGAATTTGATAGATCGGTAGAATTATTGTTCTATGTTTAATAAACGCGGTAATCTGAGGTTCCGATATGGCTGCAATTAACTTTGGCAGTTTTCGTGCTAGGACAGTCGTTTATGCACCATTTTAAGCATTAAAATTGCCATTTGTTTTGGTATATCATTTATTGCATAATTAATTTTTAGAAAACGGCCAATTGGATAAATCGGTAGAATTATTTTCCCAGGTTTAAAAACGCGGTAATTTGAGGGTTCCGATATGGTTGTGAATAACTTTGACAGTTTTCATGCTATGACAGTCATTTATGCATCATTTTAAAGCATTACAGTTGCACTTTGTTTCTGTGTATAATTTGTGGCATAATGAATTTTTACAAAAATTTGATAGATCGGTATATTTATTGGTACAGGTTTAAAATGCGGTAATTTAAGGCCCCCGATATGGTTGCAAATAACTTTTATAATTTTCATGTTATAACAGTCGTTTATACATCTTTTTATTGCATTTTAGTTGCCATTTGTTTTGGTATATAATTTATTGCATAATGTATTTTTAGAAGATGGCCAATTGGATAGATCGATAGAATTATTTTTCCCAGGTTTAAAAAGGCAGTAATTTGAGGTTCCGATATGGTTGTGAATTACTTTGACAGTTTTCATGCTATGACAGTCATTTATGCATCAGTTTAGAGCATTATCATTGCACTTTAATTGGTATATATGTGGCATAATGTGTTCGTCTAAAAAATGGTCAATTTGATGGATCGGTAGAATTATTGTTCTATGTTTAAAACGCGGTAATTTGAGGTTCCGATATGGTTGCAAATAACTTTGACAGTTTTCATGCTAGGGCATTAGTTACGCATCATTTTTAAAGCATTAGAGTTGCACTTTATTTTGGTGTATAATTTGTGGCATAATGAATTTTTACAAAAATTGGATAGATCGGTATATTTATTGGTACAGGTTCAAAAATGCGGTAATTTAAGGCTCCGATATGGTTGCAAATAACTTTTATAGTTTCATGTTATAACAGTCGTTTATATATCTTTTTATTGCATTATAGTTGCCATTTGCTTTGGTATATAATTTATTCCATAATATATTTTTGGAAAATGGCCAATTGGATAGATCGGTAGAATTATTTTCCCAGTTTAAAAAGGCGGTAATTTGAGGTTCCGATATGGCTGCAAATAACATTGACAGTTTTCACGCTATGACAGTCATTTATGCATCATTTTAAAGCATTATGATTGCACTTTAATATGGTATATCATTTGTAGCATAATGTGTATTTTTACAAATTGGTCAATTTGATAGATCGGTAGTATTATTGTTCTATGTTTAATAAACGCAGTAATCTGAGGTTCCGATATGGTTGCAATTAACTTTGGCAGTTTTCGTGCTAGGACAGTCGTTTATGCACCATTTTAAAGCATTAAAATTGCCATTTGTTTTGGTATAATTTATTGCATAATGTATTTTTAGAAAATGGCCAATTGGATAGATCGGTAGAATTATTTTCCCAGGTTTAAAAAGGCGGTAATTTGAGGTTCCGATATGGTTGTGAATAACTTTGACAGTTTTCATGCTATGACAGTCATTTATGCATCATTTTAAAGCATTATGATTGCACTTTAATTTGGTATATCATTTGTGGCACAATGTGTTCGTCTAAAAAATGGTCAATTTGAAGGATCGGTAGAATTATTGTTCTATGTTTAAAAACGCGGTAATTTGAGGTTCCGATATGGTTGCAAATAACTTTGACAGTTTTCATGCTAGGGCAATAGTTTATGCATCATTTTAAAGCATTACAGTTGCACTTTATTTTGGTGTATAATTTGTGGCATAATGAATTTTTACAAAAGTTGGATAGATCGGTATATTTATTGGTACAGGTTTAAAAATGCGGTAATTCAAGGCTCCGATATGGTTGCAAATAACTTTATAGTTTTCATGTTATAACAGTCGTTTATATATCTTTTTATTGCATTATAGTTGCCATTTGTTTTGGTATATAATTTATTGCATAATATATTTTTAGAAAATTGCCAATTGGATAGATCGGTAGAATTATTTTCACAGTTTAAAAAGGCGGTAATTTGAGGTTCCGATATGGTTGCAAATAACATTGACAGTTTTCATGCTATGACAGTCATTTATGCATCATTTTAAAGCATTATGATTGCACTTTAATATGGTATATAATTTGTAGCATAATGTGTGTTTTACTAATTGGTGAATTTGATAGATCGGTAGAATTATTGTTCTATGTTTAATAAACGCGGTAATCTGAGGTTCCGATATGGTTGCAATTAACTTTGGCAGTTTTCGTGCTAGGACAGTCGTTTATGCACCATTTTAAAGCATTAAAATTGCCATTTGTTTGGTATAATTATTGCATAATGTATTTTTAGAAAACGGCCAATTGGATAAATCGGTAAATTATTTTCCCAGGTTTAAAAACGCGGTAATTTGAGGTTCCGATATGGTTGTGAATAACTTTGACAGTTTTCATGCTATGACAGTCATTTATGCATCATTTTAAAGCATTACAGTTGCACTTGTTTTTGTGTATAATTTGTGGCATAATGAATTTTTACAAAAATTGGATAGATCGGTATATTTATTGGTACAGGAGTTTAAAATGCGGTAATTTAAGGCCCCGATATGGTTGCAAATAACTTTTATATTTTCATGTTATAACAGTCGTTTATATATTTTATTTGCATTTTAGTTGCCATTTGTTTTGGTATATAATTATTGCATAATGTATTTTAGAAGATGGCCAATTGGATAGATCGATAGAATTATTTTCCCAGGTTTAAAAAGGCGTAATTTGAGGTTCCGATATGGTTGTGAATTACTTTGACAGTTTTCATGCTATGACAGTCATTTATGCATCAGTTTAGAGCATATGATTGCACTTTAATTTGGTATATCATTTGTGGCATAATGTCGTCTAAAAAATGGTCAATTTGATGGATCGGTAGTTAGAATTATTGTTCTAGTTTAAAAACGCGGTAATTGAGGTTCCGATATGGTTGCAAATAACTTTGACAGTTTTCATGCTAGGGCATTAGTTTACGCATCATTTTAAAGCATTACAGTTGCACTTTATTTTGGTGTATAATTTGTGGCATAATGAATTTTACAAAATGGATAGATCGGTATATTTATTGTACAGGTTTCAAAAATGCGGTAATTTAAGGCCCGATATGGTTGCAAATAACTTTATAGTTTTCATGTATAACAGTCGTTTATACATCTTTTAATGCATTTAGTTGCCATTTGTTTGGTATATAATTTATTGCATAATGTATTTAGAAGATGGCCAATTGGATAGATCGATAGAATTATTTTCCAGGTTTAAAAAGGCGGTAATTTGAGGTTCCGATATGGTGTGAATTACTTGACAGTTTTCATGCTATGACAGTCATATGCATCAGTTTAGAGCATTATGATGCACTTAATTTGGTA